>NW_018407979.1:589044-761577 GCF_002113885.1 Mizuhopecten yessoensis
GTTATGTTTAGCGACCATCTTTGGTGCCGATAGATCCATGCTAGGACAGATGTCTCCTCTGTCTCCTCTGGTGTTACCTGTGTCATGATTGACAACTGATATTTGCAAATATAGCCCCCCCCCCTCCTCCAAGTTTCATGAAATGTCCTTCTTTAAAGGGAATTTCTTTTTCATTATATCCATTTGTTTATATTTACATTTGCTCTGCATCCTTCCATTGCAATGCATTGAGAAGGCAAATGTTGTTATGAGACTATAACAACATTTGCTATTGTAACGTCATCAATCTCTATTGTGACGTCATCAATTTCATTGTTGTCAAGACTTAATTTGCTGTTAAAAATAACTAAATAAAGCGTTACTACGTATAAATAATGAATATTTTAGCAAATATTGTTATGGTCCTATAACACACATTTCTATTGCTGACACACTTACTTAAAGCCCTGCCGGGCTTTATTAAGTTTGTCATCGATAGCAATGTATGTTATAGGACCATAACAGTATTTGCTGAAACATTCATTGCTTAATTATCTCCATTGGAAATCATTGTGAAAAGAATTGAAAGAGCCTTAAGAAAAGTATCAAGGATTGTTTTCTGGACTGCAGCAATATATGACCCCCACTCCAACGCCACCACCACCACAAGGAATAGCTAAAGAAATGTGCACAAAATTAAGACCAGAAAATGCGTTTTAATACTAATTTCTGAATGAAAGCCTACTCACTTTGCAAATAAAAGTGTTTGTCTTCAAATGCAACTATAAGAAATAACAACATTTTCTTGTCTCATTATGCCGCATAAATTTGTTTAAGTGCGCTTTTGGCGCAGATAACACGTAGAACAAGATATAATGTGCAAAGGGGGATAAGTCATCCAATGCCTGAGGCTGTGTGTGGAGGGGACGTAACTCGGTATTGTTTGTGATGTAGTGATCGACATCCTGGTTACTTTGTCAAGTTTATAGACTATAAACGATCTCACAAAACCTGGATGAATGACGTCAGAGGCACACGATAAAACTCGCACTTTACCGATCTGATAAAATCAATATAGGACGAACCAGGTATAAATTGAGGTGCACACTTGAAATACTTCGATTAGCTTGTAATCCTATAGTTAATATATATTCGTGACTAAAATCTGAGTTTGAACATTGCATTAATCATCAGTTTAGAAACGCTATCTCTGGCATTAAATCAACAAAAACGTGTACCTTGGTCAGAAAACATATAAACTGATGGAAAACAGTACCGACATACCTGTATCTCCGAGCTGAAATAACACGCTCCTAAATCAGTGTTGCAAGGGAAGTAACCCATATGAACTCGTGCAACAGCAGTGGTGATACAATCGATACAGGGAAGTGGTGAGAAATAAGTGATTTGGACATTGATTTATTATATTTCACCAAGACAGAAAGTTTTTCAATTGTTTCCTGTAGGGAAAATAGTAACCATTACCTTGAAAACTACATTTGTAAAATAAACCAGACCAAAAAGAAAATATAAAATCCTCAATGCAAGATTTCGTCGTCTGCTATCAAAATGCCTGATAACAATATTGTCGAACACGAGTGTCCGAGACTTGGACTTAAACTAAGAGAGTAAACATGATTTTGATAACACGATGATACTAATCCGATAACAAACACGGAACTAGATTAACCCAGAAGAGACAACACTACTTGATTTTCACATAGAGTAGGTCTTATACAGGTAGTTCGGACATTGGGAACATTTACAACACAGGATCGGACGAATAATATGGCCTTGTTGCATTTCAAACTTCAGTATATTCAATATGTGTACTCGATATATAGCATGTTCCCGGCCCCAATGAATAGACGTGTCCTTTGAAAAATTGATCTGTCTGGCCAGGGTTGTCTTCATTAGTGTACCACGGTGCCAGCAATCTCTACCCAGAGTTGTCGTTCCTTTTCAATCACACGCACCTCTATCAACGTCTCAGATTTTACGACTGAAATCGTGAATCGTGGTCTCAAATCGTGATAATTTCATCTTCAGGGACTTCCTTTTTCATTTTTAAAATATTTTCTTGGCTACATCATTTTTGAAACGACTTTTAACAAGTAGTAAGGCGTAAATATATACTGCACTATGTTTTAAGCGTAATGTTCAGCGTAGTAATATCAATGTGGTTATTTAGCTTTGAATGATTTGTTCATGACATCGCCAGTTGTATCTAATATATGTTGTAACTTAGAATTGAATTCTTCACTATGTAACTTTCGCCCACTCAACTTAAAAACTATCACATTCTTGGCAATTAACACGCAAAACAATCTATATTTTCCAACCTTTTTTGGCGTGTTTTCTACGGAGGCTGCCATTTTGTACGATGGATCAAACGATTTTTTTTTTGGTCATGTGATTCGGGACTACTTTTTGACGTTGACAGAGATCAAGGACTGTTATTCTGCGTGGAGATTGCTGTGTCAGTTGCAAAGAAGATTTCCACCCAGAGTAATCTCCCTTAAACCAGTAGAGTTATTTCCCTTGGACAGGCTTTCATTTTGATTATATTTGCAGTGGATATAGATCCCGGGTTTGATCCCCGTATTTTTTTTAAAAAATATTATTATCATAAACGGTAATAAGTTGGTCATCTTCACCAAAAATATATATATATGGGCCGATTTTGATATATTGCGACAATATCAAGTTAGTTAATTAAAAATACCTTTTATTTCCTAGCGCCTTGCTTGGCAACATCTCACTTTTGGCTTTAATGTTGACCGTTTGCCCAGGTGAGGGAGGCAATGGGTTCTGTCCCCAGGTCGGGACATACCAAAGTCTTTAAAAATGGTAGTTGTTATTCCCTACTTAACGTTCAGCATAGGGTAATGGCAACAACTGGTTCACCCGCTGTCAGTATAATGTGATCAAGGCAGAATAATGTGCTGGTTGCATTCGGCATGGTTTTTCAGTCAGATAGCACTATAAAGTCCGCATCAGATCCGCGCTATCACAGGGAGGCAAACACATCCACAACATACTCTGCCTCCAGCACATATACACAAAAAACATGGAAGCACGTCCTTAAATGACCTTAGCTAGAACGTTGAACAAAATGAAACCAAACCAAACTATCCTGGCGATATAGCTCCAAAAAATGTGTACTCGATGGCTGAAAAACTGGTATACAATACAAAGTGCTTCATTATATTATAGGAGCGGATATTGGCCTCACCCTCTCTCCCACTTTAGGACTAAAATTGCCTTAAGGAAGTATGTGTCCATTCCACTGCAAAACACCCTCCCCCGACGTTCTCGCATCACGCTTAAGTGTACTTACCTACTGTTCCTGATTTCACAGCCAACACGGGCGGTTCACAAACATTTTTCTAATGAACTTCAAAACTGAAACGTCATACTTAACAAGTCGTATTGACATACAAACTCATCCATGCCTATCGTCAGAGCGTCTCTCGTGTATACTAAATGTTCACGCAGTGTGTGGAGTCACTCATCGGAACGTCTATGAAGATCGTCACTACCCATCGCCGCATATAACTCTAGCGTTAATAACAAATTGTAAAGATACAAACATCACGTTTCAGGGTCGTTTAAATTACCAATAGTCATACGCTCAAGGTGGTATGTCTACAATGGGCCATACAGCTCTCTATTAATTTGATAACGAGCGCACGTTTACACCACTTAACTTACTTGGTTACGAGTATATTGTATTCTCTATTGATTTGAAGTTGTTTTTGCATCATAAAAATATACAAATTTAAAACTTATTAAAAGTGTCACGTAACAATTTTGCATAAAATTTGAAATGTACAAAGTAAGATCACCACCCAGCCTAATAAACCTACCACGCCTACAAGGCACCTATATTCAATTACCGCTGTAATATTGATACGTCTACCTAATTCTACCTAAACGACCAATATATCATTGTATTAGTCGGATCTCTGTAAGGTAATTTACATATTTAAAAATGTAAATACTTGTAGATGACAAAGTAACTGCTCCAAATCTGATGAAGACGTCACGAGGACCGGTGTATGTAGTGCCCATGTCATAAATCTTCCACGTTACGTCATTTTCAATCGGATTCTATATCAAATAATGTTAATTATACTGTTCTCCTTTAGGTAATATTTATATAATTATCCGCTTCTTAGAAATATACATGAATGAGTAAAATTGAAAAACATTCCTGGTGGTGTCTATCGGAAAGACGTCAGCATTGACTTAAGAGATGAAAAGTGATTTCTCAATAACAGGGCAACAGATAATTATATAATTATAATACTAGGAAAAAATGTAATTCTCTGACAGCATGTAAACTCTTATGAAAACGGACTATCGAACAAAATCCTAAAAACTTATTTGAAAAAGCAATTGACACAGAATCCAATTGGAAAATGACTCGCGAAAGATTTGAGACTAGCAGCACTCTGCACAACATGTGTTCCTGGAGGCCAAATCTTCGCAAACATCATATAATGCTTCCTCGTTGGAAGTGCTTGTAAGAGATTGCTTCTCAGGAACGAAGGTTTAAAGTCAAGGTCACTGTTACTACAAATAAACACTTAGTTTCCGCAGTGACGTATATACCCGATATAAGAAACGGCCTCTTTCCCTTACCGTAGCACATCCGTGTCGCTGATCAATTGGGATGGAATATAGTCCATTTATTTATTGGTCTTTGGTTTCCGCACACTATGCACAGGGGCTCGGTTTTGGGTATTTGAGTAATATATGTGTTTGTACATATTATAAAACCTTATAAACCTTACTCAATATCCCGAAACCGAGCCCCTGTGACAAAAACTTCAGTTGCCATGCACAGGTCAAACCCAAACGTCATATACTGCTTCATCACTGCTTCAGATTGGTTTTCAAGTCTTAAGATCAAAGGTCTGCGCCACTGTTATTATACTTGTAAATAGT
Source organism: Mizuhopecten yessoensis (assembly GCF_002113885.1). NCBI lineage: Eukaryota > Metazoa > Mollusca > Bivalvia > Pectinida > Pectinidae > Mizuhopecten > Mizuhopecten yessoensis. The sequence continues at coordinate 593,977 of NW_018407979.1, forward strand.
AAACTGTTTTCTCCTCAGTAGCTCGATAACATTGAAAATGTATACACTGCTTCCTTAAGTGTTTGCGTATGACTGAGCTATTGATCAGAAACCATTTTTTACACGGTAATTGTGACCTTGACCTATATTTGCGGACCTGAAAAATGATCTATCGCTAACACTTTTTGTAAGGGAGCAGTGTATGAACTTTTGATGTTATCGATCTTGGTTAATTTCAGGAACGTTCCTTGACTTTTGTTTTGTTTTTGTTCTTTATTTTAAAGAAAAATGTGTTGGCGACTCGTCAAGGTTCAACAAGTCCCCTGAAAGAGGCTATGGTCGCTCTATATTTCAACCCATCATTTAAAATATTTCATGAAAAAAATTCATTCTGGAGTTGTCATTTGAATTTTTAACACACTTGAACGTTGTAATCTTGTAATAAGGTGATTTTTTTTGGCATTTTTGTGGAAAGTTTAAAGTCTCCATCTGTTGGTCAAAACGACTTATCACGGTGCATATTCCTATGTCATCCAATGCAGACTACTAAACAATTGACCACAGCTAGCTGTTCCCTTAGGGGTGTGACATAGGTCTCCCCTAAACAGTTTTCAAAAAATAAATATTACTATACACTTAATGCCCTGGTGTGAGGTAAACCTGAAGAGTTGTTCCCCGAGGGCGATATAACCGTGCATATTCGAATTTTGTCCACTGCAGGTTATGGAACACTTAACCATAACCGTGTTTCCACAGTTGTGCTGCTAGGCGTTTGATGTCACTCTCCCTTCACAGTTTTCCTACACATATGTTTAGGAGGAACACTCCCGATTCTGGACCCTTACAGTTAGTATTTTCAACAAGTGAGTTAGCTAAACTGTTCCTATACTCTCAAATGAAATGCTTTCATCTAACAGAACAACTTAATATGCCTCATTTTAAAGGGTTATTTTGTCTCTAGGGTGTATACACACATTTTATTTATGTTCTAATTTTGAGTATGCAGAATCTCCCGGTGGACATTTCAAAAAGTGGGCAAGTATGTGGACCCTATTGTCAATTAAGTTTTGTTATACATTTTACGATGTTTTATAAACCCCAAACTGCCTTCTGCTGAGAGCACTACTACATTCTGTAATGTGTTATTATAAGGAGCAGTATTGTGGGAGCTGATTCACATGACAGGGTCAGTAGATATACATATATATGATTTAATATTGCTGGTAACAAGCATTTTAATTGGCTTCAAAAATTATGTTATCAGCCCATAACGTAAAAAATTACGTCGCCGTTTGTAACGTCGCTTTTGATTGGCTGATACAGCAGCGTAACAATTTCTAAGAGAAAAGAGTCCATCAATAAAAGTGGATTTCCACAGGGATTGTGTATAGTAGATTAAATTATAAGGATTAACATGAATATATTTTTCATGTTATGGAAATATAACACAAAAAACCCCGGAGTGTACTCTCGTCATAAACCGCTTCAGGGTTTATTTAGAGTACCCTCTGTTCTTGTGTTATATCTCCATAACATAAAAAAGTATATTAAAGTTAATCCTTAAATAATTTCTTTCATCTTAAAATATCTTTCTTGATACTGGGTTCCTGTATGAATGATGTTTCAGTGGCTGTAAAGCATCTGTAAATAAAAATACACAAGAAGAACGCCATTTTGAGAATATGATATTTTTTAATGTTGACATGAATAATTAGAAGAATGTCTCCTCTTCTCTATACATAATGATAATGATGAGAATAAGGTCACTACCTCATAATCTATTAACCAACACTGACCATTGTGAGGGATATCTTTACCTCCCACACACAGTACATACAATATGCTATGGCCTCAATAACTCCAGGTTTCCTCTGGGGCAGGGTAATACTATTATACTGAACTCATTTACCCCTAAAGACACATGTGAGCTCTTCCAATTCAAAGGTTGGAATAGTTCATTAAGCAATTTCAGGGGTGAATGAGTTAATCAAATTTTCATCAATAATGACATTTTCACAAAAAAACCCCACCAATTTGTGAGTTCTTGAAAAGACAATGATTATGTTTGTCCTTTGTCTAATCTCATGCCTGTGATTCGTCCCAGAAATAGCTTTACAGAACAAAATGTGATTTAAACACATGATGTAGTGAAACTCTGGTATGGTCAAACAGAGACCTATAAAGCCATATAAATGAAGTATATTCGTCTCTGGGTCAAAAGAACAATAACTGACCATAGCAGACCGGTAATGTAATTTTACTTAGTCTACAATTGTTATTTTCTGATTTACAGAAATTTATACCAAATAAAATGTTGACACTTTAGCAGAGACTTCCAATTCACACAGTCTTTGTGAGGGAGATGCAAGTCCACTAGGTCCACAAAATCAAGAATGTGCATACAAACATGAAAATCAGTTGGTTAACCCTTTCACCACTGTAGACCATAATGGACTTATCCAGATCAATGCATGGTAGAGTCTATTAAAGTTACATAGGGGTGAAAGGGTTAAACCAAAGTCTGTGACAGTAACAAAAGTGAATTTCTGTTTGGAACATCATGACAACTAGAAACTGGAGCATGACTCTAGTGACTTCCTAATACATAATATCTATTTATGTTCTGGGGTACGAGAGTTATGCTTTAGATCCCTATGTTCATGATTCCCTGATCTGTCCAATAGACATGTACAAAGATAACGGCTAAATGAAGAAAATCTCCTAGATCCGAAAAAAACCAAAACAATTAAAAGTCATGTGATGTAGTTCTCCGGCCAATAAAAACTTGTGTAACATCAAGAATGGGACTGGAAACAATATTATTATGTTTAACAACAAGTCAATGGTACAATTCTATAAAAAAAACATTTCACTTGCTAACAATAAACATGATGAATTCAGCAAAATGACAATGGTTACATTATGTAAATAGTCAATCTGAAGAAATTTTCGATTCCATCAAAATGTCAATGGTAAACTCATTCACCCTTGAATACACATTTGAACTCTTCCAAAATCAAATGTTGGAATAGTTCATTATGAAATTGAAGGGATAAATGACTTAACAATACTTGTCTGGCAATCATAACATGCATAGTAATATTTTGAACACCAACACAAGTCCAACAATAGAAATAAGATGGTTTCATTTTAGCTGCCGGACTTTAACTCCCCACGTGCGGCTAACAAGGTTGATGATGTCTGGGTGCCCACACAAACGTACACATGCATGTGTGATTATGCAACATCACTATCGTACACATGCACATGTGATTTCATGGTATCACTGATGTACATTTAACAATGCATGTGTGGCATTTTCTGATGTCACTAACATGATCACAAGCATGTGATTTTTGTAATATCACTGAATTTTACACGCATGTATAGGAATTCGTGATATCACCGAAACTTGAGCTGCACGGTTGTAACATTGGTTGACAGAAACCCTTATGCAACTGACAGCAGTCGGAATACATTGGATGTTCTTTACCTGCAATGTGCCATCAATGCCACTCATATGCACGTGTATGAATTCTGTGACGACAATGACGTTCACATGCACGATGTATGACTTCATGATGTCACGGAAGTTCCCATACACATATGTAATTTCATGTGTCGCTGACGTGCATGTGTCAGTTTTTGTGACCTCACTAAATTAAGGGATATCACTGAAGTTCACAACCTTGGGCGTGATTTTTTAATACATGTACATACATTACTGACCATCCTGTGCATGCATTGGAATTTGTGATATCACTCATACTTAAGCTGGCAGGCTGGAGTATTGATTGAAAAAATACCCCATGCATATCACAAAACTTATAATGTCACCATTGTATGATCTTTAACTGCCAAGTGCCATCACCGAAATGCACATACAAGTGTGTGATTTGGTAATGTCACTGATGTTTACAATTATCAGTATGTATGTTGCAAATAAGAAAAGGAAACGAGTGTAATCAAGTGTTAAGTGTTACAGATCAACATAGAACTACCTCAGAATTAACAAAATGTCTTTGGTAATAATATTATAGCAGAATATTCACATAGAACAACTGTGATCCGGACCAAATAAGGCATTTAAAACATGATCTCAAACACAATTCTACTCGACTCCATCACTGACAAAAAAATAGCGCCTAGCTATTGCGAAACAGACCAGAACATTAACTCATTCACCCCTAAAGACACATTTGAACTCTTCCAATTCAAAGGTTGGAATAGTTCATTATGAAATTTCAGGGGTGAATGAGTAAATACCACAACTAGAGTTTATATACACTAAAAAATGTCTCCGACAATACCTGACTGGCTAATACGACCATGAATTTCATGGATTTCAGTCACTTTTGCCAAAATGCCTGCTTTACAGGTTGTAACCAATGGTATTTTTTTCGGAGTGCCTCAGCTATATTGGAGATGAATCCAGGACCACAGACTAGGTCCAGTGCTCTGCAGATTGAACTAAAGAGCACTTCCCTCTGGCCGAGTCGGTAACAAGTGACTCGATGGTTCATTAGTCACTTCCCTCTGGCCGAGTCGGTAACAAGTGACTCGATGCTTCATTAGTCACTTCTCCATCATTCGCTATAAACATTCTTCACATATTTTGATGTACAAACAACATAATCCACATCAAACATGACGCTTCAAAAACATATATAAAATTCACTGGTATCAATGTATGTATGCCAAACCAAAATCTACTGACCCTGTCATGTGAATCAGATCACTCAACTTGAACTTGTTACTCCAAAAAATAATTCTGGGATAAACTATTTATTTCTAGTTGATGCTTTGACGTTTTGGTGTATCATTCAGAAAAATACTGAGACAAAATTGATTTCGACCTGATGCGAAATTGTGAGATTCTATGAGTCAAGAATAACTGAAGTTATGTTGAAAACACATGATGACCACTATATTGTAGCAGTATGTTAACTCTATCACCCCTGAAATTTCATAATGAACTATTCCAACCTTTGAATGGGAGGAGTTCAAATGTGTCTTCAGGGGTGAATGAGTTAACGTTAGTTAGGCCTTAAATGACAACATGATAAGGTTTCAGGCAATACATACAATAAGTAAAATACTACATGAGTGTATACAATTTATATATAATATGGCAACAACAAGTGGTTTAAGGTCTTCTTGACCTCTGGCATGGATTAGTTTGTGACTCACTTACAGAAATGACGGGATGATAATTACAGATCTATTGGAACAGCACACAAGTATTTACGGGATCATACTTTCTATATACATGTATGTATAACTACTGTATAAATACAGCACTACTTCTGAGAAATAAAAGGGTTATAACAATGAAACAAATTGTGAAAAGCACTGAAGGAAAGAGAGAAAGAAAAACAAAATTACACACACAAACAAAGGTGAAAAAAGGATGAATAAAAACCAACAAAATAAACAAAAAGATGTTTTCGTGGAAATACTTTCACCTGTAACTAAAGAAATCACCAGTCATATCAGAAAATATGTATAGTTAACAACAAACAATGAACGTTTGTAATTCAGACACTATTGAAAGAAAACCCAGAAGTGTGAGGTTGTACCACAGTAGACTTGTCATCCATCTTATTAGCGATTCATTTTAAATGAGTAATTTCTGTAATATGTGTTTTGATAATAATTTCTCTTGTCGTTTGAAAGGCATATAACAGATTTATACCTTTAATACAATTTCTGGTCATTTCTACAATGGATGACATAACCAATAACACAGTTGGATTTATGACTTTGCATATAACTCTTCAAAATTAGAATTGGTTATTAGGAGGCACAGTAGTCAAGTGGTAGGAAGCTGGGCTCGTGACCGAAGGGTGAGGGTTCGAATTACAGCACGGCACTGTATTGTAACTTTGAGCAAGATACTTTACTCTGCTTGTTCCAGTCTACTCAGCTGTAAATGAGTACGTGGTTGGGCAGTGCTAGCAATGTTAAATGCTAGCTGTGAGCGCCGAAATGGCAGCTCCGGCTGTAGGCTACCAAGGGAATTGAGAAAGATATTGATTGCGAAGGCCCTATAACAAGGGATAATACTTTGTGAACCGCTTTGAGAAGACCTACGAACTATAGATTGTGATAAAGCGGTATATAAGAACCTCAAATTACTATTCTTAATTATATGTTATTACTGGGAACATGAGGAGCTGAGGAAACTTCTACAATATTTGATGTAATAAATGCCCTGGGCACATAACAATTCAACAAAGAAAGCATGATTGTAGAACCTTCTAGATGTCTCAAATACGGCCATAATAGATCAGTGAAAACTACCTAGTTTACTAGTCTGGGGTGTTCAGACCAGAAAAAGGATTGGGAGCGCTTCAGTAAGTAATGAGTTGCTTTTTATGAGGAAAACTATATCTTAAAGGTCTTTCCCGTCATCTATTGATTATTAATATTTTTTTCAAGAATGAAAAATGCAAGATCTGCAAATGCAAGAATGAATTAACATCTATTTATTTTCTATCTATCAGGATTTGGATAAGACATTGTGTTGCAGAAAAAATTGAAATTTTAATTCAAATAAGAGGTAATTTATTATAAATATAACATATAGTAACAAATACACATGTAGGCTTTGTTCAGTTTTATTAACTCATTCCCCCCTGAAAAATTATAATGTGCTATTCCAACCTTTGGGTTGGAAGAGTTCAAATATGTCTTCAGGGCTGAATGAGTTAACAAAAAAAGTGTTTTTTTATCGTTACAAACGAAAGCTAAGTTCTATTGACCACTTTTAAAAAGAAAAAAATCCTCTGAGGCATTTGTGAGTGGTGTATGCAAATAATGGTTTTGTTGAAAATAAAATTTTGTTCACAGAATAATAACATATCAACATTCATAACAAGGTTTTGCATTTTGATCAGATTAAATATATTCAATATCGTATTTATATTAAGGTTTGTTGGCTTTTTGATTTGTTCACACTTCACATGAACATATAAAATAATATGTAAACAGATAATTTTCAGGTAATCAAACTTTGTAAAATATGAAATATGTCTGCAAAAAAAAAAAAAGGTGCAGACCTTTATACGGCAGCGTGATGTCATTATGTGATATTTCAGGTAAGATCCTAAGTCAGTTCAGTCTAATGATAATTCTTCAAAAGCTTTGTGCATCAGACACAAACTTGGGGCGAGTGATTTGGTTAAAAATCTTCAATATCTACATAATATAGCAGGGAGTTAAGAAAGTTATTGACTGATTGCAAAGGCCCTATAACCACGGATAATAATTTGTGAACTGCTTTGAGACGACCTACAAACTAGGTTGTGATAAAGCAGTATATAAGAACCTCAAATTATTATTATTATTTTTTTTTTTTTGCATCGCTTAAGCAAATAAAACAGTGTGTCTTTCAATAATCACTGTTATTGAAAACACTATCTTATAAAGTTTTATAGAACATTCATTGGACAGAGAGGCAAATGGAGTGTAGAGGTTCCTTACCAGGGAAAAAACGCTGTGTTAGTTGGAGATATGGCCATAACCTATTAGAATGTCATGAAAATGGGAGATAACTCATGTTACCTTTCTTGGAAATACTGTGCAATACGGATAAAAAATGGTTTCTTACCTAAAATCTATTGTTAATTGCTGACATTTTAAGACATTCAAATATTATACATGTAACAAATACATTTATTTTGATAATCTGCCAAGCCGACACTTTAAACGAAGGAAACATAAATATTGACCTGTGAAAATCAAACAGTGACACGGAAATGATATGGTTTTCTACACTTTCAATTGAACAAATAGCTGAAATAATGGGAAATTAAATAACAAATAAAGCACTTGAAGTAATAGTAGAAATAAAATTCAGCAAGAAAAAGAAGAATTATTTACATTAAATGAACTTCAATTATCTACTCTAAACAATTTGTGAATAACACAAGGTCTAATGTCAGCTAAATACAAATTCAACAGGTTTATGCTTCAATTCTGCAAAATCTCAAGAACTCTTTCTTTAACTGGTTTTATATATGGTCAGAACTATTACTACACCTTTCCAATTTAGAGCCAGCTGTCCACCAAAGAGAATATTTTAACAGACTGATAAGAAATTTCAGGGGCAATGGCTGCTTAAAGAGATAGATTGAGATACCTGCACGTACTAGAAGCAGGCAGCATGTCCTCAAGTGAAATTTTAGAACACCAATGGAAAATTAAAATGCTTAAAAAGAGATGATACGCCTAAATCCCATTTCTAGAGGTGCAAAATTATCATAAGGAGGTGCCTGCTGGCCCCAAAGGAACTGTTTTGGGGGTCCATGGCTCCTAAATAAAGAGTTTATTTGAGACCTGAAGTAATCAAATCTTCTGAGACTTACAGGGTACATACTGGTACAGATATAAGTCCTTTTCAGAGACCATATTTATTATTCCAGAAAATGTAACCCATTTCGGATTCAAATCGTATCAGATTCCTAACATGTCAAATTATACACCTGTACCAACCTTAGAGAAAACTAAAATTGCCCTTATTAAACTTTGAACCGTATACTTTAAATCCGTTTTTAATTTCCATGTTGTTTCAGATATAAGGCTGTGCACTTATGTTTTTTTTACGAGTGATGAATTATTTTGTACACCTTGCCATTTAACTTACAACATACAATATACATTATAGAGAGTGTTAATGATACACATGCTGTTCATCAAAATGTGACGTCTAGTAATATGTCATCAAGTGGAATACATTGTAATACTTTTGGTTAAACAAGAGGAAACTCCATGGTTAAACCACATTTACATACAATAAAACACAAAAAATGACATTAGCTCTTTTGTCCATGCTTTTCACAATGACATGAACGTTCATGAAAACTAATACAACTTTTTTGATTTCTTTACCCGACATGATCATGTTCATCATAATCATAACTAAACAAAACAAACCCAGAAAAACAAAAAACAAACGTAGATTAAATCTGGAAACATCATTCAATACTAACACATATCTACAACCTAAACAAAACCTGTTTTATAAATACTGACAATCAAATCATGTTCAATCAAATCATGTTCCCTCAGGTGAGATTCCATCAATTCTAATTCTGCAAAATTGGCATAAGCTCTAGATCTACACCAACAAACACCGTTTTGACAATATTACATGTTTCACACTGTTTGCAAAACAAATGGGTCAAATTGACAACTTTCATTTTACTTGAAGGATTTCTGATAAACATAACAAAATGATGTCAATCAATTCTCTCACATTTGCTGAAGGCTGTTGCCAAATCTATGAATATAGTCCGTGAACTGTTTCCTTGTCAGCATGTCCATGTTCAGGGTTCGGACCCCGAAGTTTGACAGGATTGTGTCCAGATCGTCCAGACTAGACTGGAATGTGTCGTGGAGCTTGACCTGACTGGCCCCTAGACTGGCTACCAGAGGGGTCAGGGGGTTGGAGAAGGGTTTACATATCCGTAATTTGCTGGATGCCACCGGCTTATCAGCAGGACAGACGGTCTTTGTAACCCTATCCTCCTCGTTGTCTGACTGAGTGGAGAAATGAGACAGCGTTACTTTATGAGGCTGCACAGACAGAACACCAATGTTTACATCCTTAGCAACCCCACTCTCTTTTAACGACTTGTCTTTGATAGGAAGTTCTTCGTGTTGATTTTTAGTGTCAAGACAGTTATCTCCCTTTTTTGTTTCTTCTCCTCTTAAACTGACATCCTCCTTGTCTTCTGAAGCAGGGTCATTATTCCACTTGATGATTCTCTGCACACGCTCCTTGTCTGAAAACATCTCCTTCTTGCCATTACCCAGCTCAGATTTTAAGGGTTTTCCCTTGTCAGTTAATTTCATAAGAGATTTGTCCCCAAGAAAGTCCATCACAGTGGTGTCCTTGGTAAATTCCATGAGACACGCTGGGTGATTTGTGTGCTTATCGTAACAGTGTAAATGGAGCTGGTGACGCAGTGGGGCAGCATAGAAACAGTATACACAGCTGAAGCCAACCTCCAATGCCTCCATCTTTCTTGGATGTAATGTATAGGATGTGGACGATTTTTCTGCTGCAAAAACAATGAATGTACTTTAAAAATAAAATATGAAAAGTGCTGTTGTTTTTGGACTTATTGCACATTTTTACTTCAGATTACATGCTACCTAACACATGTACAAATTTATCTCCCTTATTTAGAAAAACAAACAAATTTGTAGAATATATATCCCTCACTTTCATGCAATTTTGTAGCTCTGGACAATGGTTGAGATGTTCATACTTATTGTACATTTTGCATATACTCTAAAACATGAATTAACAATTAAGCTGACATTTTTAGGGGCATTTACTTCATAGAAAGATGGAAACCAGTAAACAATCAGAATTTGATAGCCTTATTAATGATACACAACATGCATACATGACATTAGGGATCAACCTTATCATGTGACTTAACCCTTTCATCCCTAGGTAACCTTAGTAGACTCTACCATACAATTATCTGGATGAGTCCATTTTGGTCCACAGTGGTGAAAGCTGGGTTATGCTTGCCACTTTGTGTGTGAACTCATTCACCCCTGAATACACTCTTCCAATTTAAAGGTTGGAATAGTTCATTATGAAATTTCAGGGGTGAAATAGTTAATACTCAACAAATCAGAATCAAGTACATCATGTAGACTTATTACTGTATACGAGGAAACATTCACCCAAATTTTCACACTTGCTGGTAAAATCCATTTTTGCCAAATGTCAGTTTCCCCCTTCACATTTGAGTATTGTGTTGATACTATCGCTTACTTCTGTTCGATGTAATGATAAATTCGCCCTCATTACGGAGGGTGAAAAAGGCAAAACTTAAACTGAGGCGAAAATTTCCCGCTATACAGTAATTAATACCTATAGAAATTAGCTTGAGACTCGTAATCATTTATGTGTGTACCAAATTTGGTTCAAATCAAAGCATTTCTGGGCAGTTACTAAAGTGTATACAGATCTAAACAGATGGACACATCTAAACTAGTACATAATATCCCACTAAACTTGGAATAATAAAAAAAAATACTTTGAACAATCGATGCATATTTACATACTATCCATATGGGTATGAAATCATCTTGCCACAAAATACATTTTGAAAAAAGTTATGTATAAATTACAGTACACCTACTCTTCTGTTCATTAAATTAACTGTATATCTACTGACAAGCATCCTCGAAACTCCAGCAGTTACGTTCTCATACTCTCTGCATCCCTATAGAATACTGTATGTCATGACGAAACTGAAGGCTCTGTAAGTGCCACGTTATACTTTGTGGATGATCCGATCCCTTGATGTACATGAATCTAAAGAATCTCTAGCGACATTACAATTAAACTGATTGGTTTTGAAGTTGGGTGTTGCTCCTCGATAATCTTCAAAGGACAAGTATCGGTCTAGCAATGGGTCATTTTTTTTACCTGAAACTTATCAACTAGCTAACCATGTGCCTTCCGTTTGTCGTGACATTTTCCTGGGGTGCACAGAACACAAGTGAGCATGACCCCCTATAATTCCGAGGATGACTTTCAGGTTGATTTAAGTCTTGGGGACTGTTTGTTTATGCGGATCAACTGTTTCGTCTGTTTTTAAATGTAAATTTTCAGGTGTAAATCCTGGCCGACCTGCAAAAGTTTATGCTGGCCTTGCAAGGCTTTGTGAAGGTTGGCCAGTATCGGACCTTATTTCATAAACAAACAACTCTGGTCCGACTGTTTCAACCTTGATCGCGATAAACGAAAACGGCCCTGGTCTTGTTAAAGTAAACATTCATCTTGATCAATATTTTGTTGAATGAGTTGTATTCGTAGGAACTTAAACTAACTTTTCTACAATATATGATGTCATCAAACATACACAAACGCGTGCCAAAGAATAACAAAGTTTCGCTGTTAATCTTACTGATACTCAATTGACATTGGTCAGGATTTACCGCCAAAAAATAACACTTGGATGAAGGACCATAAAAGAATTGTTTTACCAACTTTGGTTAATATTTTGTGGAGCTTATAGTAAAGTTGAAAATATATAAACCAATTACTACATTTGTCATTTAAATTCACTAATGAACAGATTATATCCATTATGGATTTTTTTTATCCATAATCAGAATCGGGAATGGCAATCGGATTGATTTTTGATTGTAATAAATTATAATTCTACAGTGTAACTTACCTGCTGGTACTATCTCTGATGTCTTGACCTTTCCTGTCTTTCCCTTGCGCTTTGCAATAAGCTGCTTGAGATTTTCCCGATCTTTCATAGAATTTAGTTTCATTTTCCACGTCTTAGGAAACTTCTTCAATTTTGGCATAGTCGGAGAAAGATCAGAAACAGTAGAATCTGGCTCGATACTACCTTTAGAAGACTTTGGTGTAGACGAACCTTTTGGTGAGGAGATTTCTAAGTTGAGTTCTGGATCTGGTTTGACCAAGATTGCTTTTCTGTAAACTATTGGCTGCTTGTCTTTGTGATTGCGTCGAATGTGTTGAATGGTGAGAGATTTGGAGTGCGATTTATACTTGCACTCTTTACATACCCAGTTCATGGTGTCATGTGCTAGCATCAGGTGCTGCCCAACGCCACGTACTGTCGACTCAAACGGACACTTAGGGCAACGGCCTTTCAACACCCTGGCTCTGTCTTCAGTATTTGTTATGTCCGGTGCTCCAGTTGACTTGGAAGGTGAGGATTCTGAAGAAAGATTGTACTCATAGACGTCGATCTTACTTGGAGTCTGTTGTTTGGAGGGTGATGTTTGTCCGTCGATTGATAAGGTCATGACCTTTCCCTGTAGTCCTGGAGTAGTGTCTACCTCAAGGTCTTTTAACAGACAGAAACTCCGTACAAGGCTCACCGTCTTTCCGGGGTGCTCCTCCTTGTAGTGTGCGAGACCCTCGTATCTGTTAAGTGTGAAGTAAGTACACTCTGTACAGGTGTACTTACACATCTTGTGTACCCAGAAGGCATGAAGCCTCACCCCGTTAATGGACTTTGACTGGTAATCACAAAGAGGACACTTTATCTTCTGTGGGTCTTTGGCTTTCACCATCACTTTAGCCTGAGACTTGGCCTTAGCTAGCTTCGAATATTTCTGACTGTACTTTTTCACATAGTTTGTCATTCTAGTGGACTTCAGCAGGGTTGGTTTCTTCACTGAGGTTCTGGGGTTTTCTCCGTCACCTTCACTTGTGGCACAGTGACAGTTAGCCCTCCCAGGACTGGTACTCATCCTTTTTCTCTTCACATCTACTGAGCCTTCCTCTGAGGGACACTTATCACAACCTGAATGTATAACTGTTTTCTGTTCACTTTCAGAAACTTGCAATGCTAACTTCAGCTTTTTCTTGTAAGGTCCTCTCACCATGTGTCTTTTTTCTAAATCTATGTTAGGTTTCTTTGATAACGCTGGTCTTCCTCTTTTTCGTTTTTCTGGACTGGCAGGAACGGATATTCCTGTCTCATTAAGGTCTCGCTGTTCCTCCATTGTGCTACTTGTACTGCTGGTAGAAAGTAATGAAGATGCATTATTGGATTCTGTGCGACTTCTGTTTCTCTTCGGTGGCATTGTAAGACTTTTTGTTCGCTTAACATACTTCCGTTTCACACGAGTGCCTGTGGCTGTAATGCTGTCCTGTCGCCTCTTCAGGGCTAGCAGACTATTGTTGATGGTTTCTTCTGTAAGAATACCAGTTTCGCTTGCCATTTTTCTCTGTTTCTCTAAACCCCTTGTAGCTGGGTCTGTCACACAGTCAATCTTTCTCTTTCGCCCCACCCTCTTCTTCTCTGATGACAGGGAAATTTCGGCACCTGCATTTACTTCTTCTTTCAAATCTGAGTCTGTTTTTTTCCTTTTTGTCTCCACTAACTTTTCCTTATTTTGGATATTAACAGAAACTCCGGATCCTCTCTTAGATTTCATGACAAAGTGCTCCTGTGAACTTCCTGTAAGCTTCATTCTCATATATTTACGTTTCAAAGGACCAATGCCATGACCCCTCCCGATCCCCCTGCCCCTTCTCTTTTCTGTAGGATCTCTCCAGGTTGGATCACCATCAGATCCACTCACTTCACTTTCCGGTACAGAGTTATCTGTTGAAGACTGGTCAGTTTCTATTTCAAATCTCCTTGAACTTCCTCTCTTCCTACCTCTTCCACGACCAGCTTTATAGCCCAACGAATACCTCAAACTTCCTGCTGTGCTTGCTTTTGCCTCCACCATTTGACCATGGGAAAGTTTCTGTCGACGAACACCATTGTCTAAATTCAAAATTTCTCTTATGGTTTTTGTTCGTCCTTTCTTTTTCTTGTCCTCATTCTCTGTTGGTTGTCGGGTTGTATCAGGAAGCTTGGTCTGAGAGGCTTGGGAAGCCACTTGTGGACGAACCACGGTCTGTGGCTGTACAGCCATCTGTGCTGGAATTTGTGTTGGTATCTGGGCTGGTACTTGTATAGGAATCGGCAATGGCATCTGCATTGGTACTGGAATCGCAATTCCACCAAAAGTTTGGATGAGATTGATTCTGCCGGCTTGGGTTGCTGCTTGAGCAGACATTACAGCCTCAGCATGAGGAACAGCTATCAAAGGAGTCTGGTTTCTTTGACTTATCATTTGTGGACTTACATTAACATTTCCTGTGATCTGTGATGCATTTTCTGCAGTAGAAACAACAGGATATGATCCAAGCTCAATCTTTTTCTTTCTACCCGGCCCTCTTCTTCTTGGTCCAACAACAGGACTGATTTCAGTGACATCACCTGTAGATTGTACAGTGGGTTCATCTGGGTAAGTTACATACACATGTTCCTTTGTTTTCATAATTTTACTCTTCTTCTCTGCATGAATTTTCTTTTCCAAGCCTGACTCTGATGAATTTAATTCACCTTCGCCATCTCCAGAATGATCCATATCCTTCTTCCCTGTTGATGTCTTTGGATTTGTACTTTTGAAATGTTTGAACATGTCAAATGTCACAAGATTGCAGTCTTTGTACTTGGAAGGATTCCTTAGCACTCCACCTTCGGATTTCACCTTGCCTTCAAGGCGGATACACATTTCCAAGTACTTATCCAAGGCATTGTCCTTCTCTTTCTCAGGAGAAAACTCGTAGTTTTCAAAGCCACTGTGTCTTTTCTTGTTGTGGAAATTAAGTGTGGATTTGTCGGTGAACTTGTGACCACATAAGTTACACAGGAAAGGTTTATATTCAATGTTGATAGAAGCATGACGCCGGAGGTTGGTCTTGATAGGAGTGTTATACTTGCACCCTTTACACTTGTAGGACCTATAGAGTCCAGAGCCTCGGCTGTTTCGATCTGGTGTTGACAAATTTGAACAATCTGTACTGTTTGATTCATCCAGTCCAGAAGTATCGGATACATTCGGCTCAGCTTCGCCTGTGCTTTTCTCGACCACTTGTCTATCACTAGTTTCATCCAGAACAACTGCAGGCTTTTCAGTACTTGTAGGCTGTTCATCTGGTAGTGATGGTTTTGTTTGGTCATTCGTTCTAGGTTTGGTGACTAAAGCCAAGGGTTCCTCTTGTATATCTGGTATTATCTGTCCTTGATCTTTAGAGTCAGTCATTCTAGATGCACTGGATCTTTGCCCTCTACTCTGCTTTTGAACTTTGCCTCCATCCTGTGCAATATCACTCTCCTTTGAAGCTTGTGTTTCACATGTACTTTTGCCTTCATTTACTGTTTGATTCGTGGGCAATGATTGTTCTGTTTGTTGTTCAGTCAATACAGCTGAGGTTTTATCATTCGTAGTTTCTTCTTCTGTGTCTTTTTCCTGTTTGTTTTTATCGTCCGTACATATTGTTTCGGATTCTGATTCTTTTTCTTGTATGTCTGCATCTTTAGGACCACCATTGATTTTGTCTGTTGTTTCTCCCTCGGTTGCATTGCTTTCGTCTTTCTGTTGTAGAGCTGTTTTCTCTGTCGCCTCATTCACTGATGTCACATCTGGTTTTTCATCTGCCGGTTCCTTCTGTGGTAAAATTTCACATGGTGTCTCTTTGTTTGATAACACTTCTTGTTCACTGGGTGTTGTCACTTGAGGTGTTTTTGCTTCATGTAAAATAGGTGATGTAACTTCCGGTGTATCAAGTGATGTCACTTCTTGTGTATCAAGTGATGTCACTTCCTGTGTACTGGATGATGTCACATCCTGTGAGTTTGATGATGACACTTCCTGTTTATTATCTATTTCAGTGTTGTCTACCGATGGCAGGCTTTGTTCGACATTTTGATCATTTGAGTTCTCTTCAGTGGTTTTTATAATGGCTGAACAGGGATCAGATTCTTTAATTTTCTGCTCCAACTTTTCCTCAGAACTGGCTTCCATGTCCTTTTTCTCAATTGGAGAAGGTTCGGTGCTTTGTTTTTGGTTTTCATCTTTTTTTGGATCTTCTTTCGGTTCTGTCACATTTTCCTTACTTTCAGCATCAGACTTTGCCTCTTCATTCTCTGTACCAGCACTGCCACATTGGTCAGTTACCACGCTCTCCGAGGTTGAAGTATCCGAAGAGGTTTTCTGGTCCGAGACTGGTTGCTCGCTACTGACATCATTGGCGGCTTTTTCAGCAATTGTATCAGACGTTGCCATACTAGTCAGTGGAACAGGTAGTATGGATATTAAGCTCCCTCTGTGTCAACAGTCAGCTGAAAAAACAAACATTTTTTTTTTTTAATTTGTTCAAAACGTTTAAAATAAGAACACAATTACTAGGCTAAAAATATTTCTTTTTCTTAAAATCATAAGACCCACATACCCATACTCTCAACTGTTGTTTTCAAAACTAATAAAAACACATCAAATCTGATGCCAAAATATTTTCATCCTGTTGTTCCACCCATTTAATTACAAATAAATTTTAGAAGGCCTAAGAAATTTTCAAAACTTGTGTCCAATTCATTTGAGATTTTTTGTTTGATAAAATGGCTTGAATGGGAGCAATAGGCTAGTTATGTTATAACAGATTAAAGTTGGTCTTTCTGCCTTTCTTGTGAGCACAATGACCAGCATATGGAAAAGGTTTGTACCTCAGCATTCAAGATTGATATGTAGAGGTTGAAATATGCATTTGTGTCACTTACAGCATTTTGCTAAAAGGTGATCAAAATGGGAAATATCTATATGCTGAAAATGGCAATGTCATTTAGGGAATATTTTGACAATTGTCCTGCAAAAGGTAAAACTTCGATGATTTTTGTGTGTTTTTAAATTAGTCAATTTTAAACGCCCATATAGTCGCAACTGGATGTGAGAAAAGTTAACATTGCTAGCATTTTTAGAAGAAGAATGCATTAATTTGTTTAATTGCATTTTAGTTTTTGTTTGGGGTGGGGCCTCAAATCAAATTCATTCGTTGCATTAAATACCTCAAACTGAAGAAGTTCACACAATTACTTTCTTAAATAGCGGCCAATAAAAAATGGAAGAATTTGTAAGTTTATAATGAACACTAGCATAACAGTGTCACTAGTAGAAACTGCAAGCAAACAATGATGGAGAATCATATTGGAATGTCTTTCCCCTACTGCAATTAGTTTCAATGTTTTTGCTTCATTTCTTTTGGAAATAATAGCACTAAACAGTTTGATCTTTTCTTTGTAATCAGTACATATATATGTCAAAAAACATTCAAAGTCCTTGTGGTGGTTATATACAAAAAAAACAAATGCAAAGAGTGTCTTAGTACCTCCCTAGTGCTTTCATCTCTTTAGAGGTCATGAACCTCTAAAGAGCTGAAAGCACTAGGGAGGTACACTAAGACACTCTTTGCATATGCTACTTATATAATATATGTTATGCAGATATTTTTATTGCCTTTCTTTGTAATGGCTGTTTAATAGAAAATTACTCAATTGGTTTATTATAATCAGTTAATATAATAATTTCTGTTTTGTTGTCTAGATTTTTCTCAGTCATGGTGTTTTGCACCTTGATTTCAGATTACTAGGTATTGTTGAGCCTTCCATATTAACTGAAGTGTAGCTGGCTAAAATATTGTTCGTAATAAGTTGCATGTCATATTGGGACTTATAATAATAGGCTTTAGGCCAAACAAACAAATAAGTGTGTTTCATGTTATACTTTTGAAAAAATTAGGGTAGGTTAAAGGTAGGTAGGAAGGTAACTAAAAATAATTTCATATGGTTTCTATAGGAGAGTGATCTTGACTTTAACATGGTTTCTTTGATAATTGCCTGAAAAGTTTAGGGTAGGCACATAAAATTAGGGTAGGTAGGGTTACCTGGAAACACAAAATATTTTTAGTTCAGCCTTGCTGTATACACAAACCTGGTATTATTAATCAGTTATACTTGGGTGTTTATGACACCTCAATAGAAAACTGCGAGTATACAAACATCTAATTTTGTTTATTTATATATCTATACCTACACATCAATAATTCATGCCTCCTAAGTTTGAAAAGCAATGGTTATGAGCCGACACAACTCCTTATCATTCTATTTTGAATATTTTTAAATATCTCATTATTTACCCTTAATATACAGTACATCACTGTACATGATGAATCACCTATGGTAAGTACAGTATATGTTATTTAGATAGTTGCCTCAGGTGATACATTTAAATACATGTTTAATCAGAAAAATATGCAGGGATTTTCTTATATATGCTATTTATGTCAGAATTCCTCCTTGCTATTTCCATTAAGACTTTGTATCATTTTACATAACAATCCATACAAAAAAATAGCAGTAATTTTCTTACAATGTTTTCAATCATGACAAAAAAATCATGATCTATATATAATAGCATTTACATCATACGTATGTATGCATACTTTATTCTTAAGTCTTAATAAATAAAAGTTAAAATAAAATTATGTAGCTTATAGCAGGAAGTAAAGTAGGTCAATATTGAATTATTCAATTAATCAACAGCAGCTGTACAGATCGAGACATCTGTTGTCTGTTAGCAGTATATCATGCTGAATAACTGACTAATTACTTTGCAGCAAGTTACATCATGCAGCATGTAATTCACATGCTATAAAATAAGATTTACCTACATTTGCATACCAGCATGTCTACACATATCCTGCCATTATATACACGTAATGCAGTAGCATCATCATGTAGTACTGTAAAATATTCTTCATGTGTGAAGCAATACAACAGACTTGTAATACATATATACATAGGCATAATGAGAGAAGTATTGATTGTCAGTGGTGATTGACATAAGGCAAAGGAAGCCTGCAGTGCACTGTTATGTATACGTTAACAAAGGCACCATTTTTAGAACTAATATTATATTTATACTAATCAATATATAATATAGCGTTGCAAAGGAACGAAACATTTCAGAGCTGTTCTGGTATTATGTATGCTATCTGTGCACACATTTATTAAAACTTTGCCGTTGAACCTGCATAGACACATCAGGTATTTAACACTATACGGTATCCATTCACGTGTACAGTATACGTAATGGCATGTATGTAATCATACATAAACAATAATGAGTCAGAAATATTCATCCACCCGAATTACCATTTCACGAAATTAACGCATATGGTCGCCTTTTATCGTGTGCATTATGACTATGTGAAACGCATATGTGTGTATGCATGTTGCAAATATTTGTTTATGTCAACGAAATATGCCAATAGCTCAAATAAGGATAAGGTCATGTCCGACCGCGAGAGAGTAAGTTATTGTTTACAAGTGTAAACTGATGAGCGGAAATGGTCAAGGAGTGAAATTTGCTGCTCGCATTTATATACGCACGACCATGGTACATTATTTCATTCAACCTCTAAGCAAGAGCCACAAAACCGATCACCAGAAACTTATATTTACCTGATTAAGTCTTGCATATTAGCTGACGTTCAGGACGTGGTCGACGAGCGTCTCTTCGGATTGGGTTGTGTATTGTGAATTTTCAAGCACTTTTCTGATCAAGAATGATTGAGTGCAGCATCAACACAAGTCTACCGATTCTCGCGATGAAAACACGTAGATGACCCAGAAAAGGGGAGATTATCAGTATTTTTTGGCGGAATATTTCAAGGTGCTACCAAAGGAGTTAAAATCAATATAACTATAACAATGAGTGAATCTGGATATAAAAATATCCCTTATACTATAACCCCCTCAGTTTTTTTTATAGTATAATGGATACTTTTTATATACATATTGCTATAGTTATATTGATTAAACGTCAGACTACAAAAAAACCACCCCTTACAGGGACGTTTCTAGGATATTTGAAAGAGAATGAAATATTTTTTGGACCTTTTTTTTGCTAAAATACATAAAATAATTGTGAAATGCACTAATGTAACGGTTTCTGACTTGGAGCCCATTACACCCTCACCTGGACCCGCCCCTGCCTTACACTGGTAGTTACTAACTTTTAGTGTGTACAGTATATTGATTTAACGTCAGGCTTCGAGGAACATGCAAATATGAATTATCATTTTTGTTTCTAGAACATTTGCTGCCGGACCTATGCCGACAAAATAAATAACAAATAACTGCTTCAGACGGAACTGATGCAGACGGTATGCCTCTGAATGTTTCAAATCGTCTTTTATGTAGACCGCGGACGTAGATGACTGAGCTAATTCCGTGATATTTATAAGACCTTTTTCTTTGTGACATCGATTAATATAGACCTAATAGGGCACTAGTAGGCGCGGAGTGAAACCGTCGTAATCTGTCGACTGCAACTTTCTTATATACGGTTCGAGACACCTCGGCACTTTTTTTAGCCTCGGATCACCTCGGCACTTTTTTTTAGGTCACTTCGGCATATTTGATTTTTTTTCTGATACTTCTTAAAATAAATTAATATTGTTCCAATAACACAAATCAACATGCTAATTTCTTTCAGTACGTCGTGTTTACATGTTCAAAACATGTACGTGTATAGAACTGATGTACTTTTATTGTCATTCTTGTTTATTTTCTTTATTTTGTCATGAAAGGTTTTGGTTTAGGTTAAAATATAAAGCAAGGAAGTCTTGTGGCAGCAAGGGGTAGAGCGTTAGTTACAGAAAGTGATTGTTTCCACATTCATGTAAATATCTTGTCATCACGCAAAGCGGGTACCAGTGGTTGTGATTATCAAGAAAAAAACGAAGTCATGCTCATACAAGATGTGGAACGATATATTTGTAGGCGTGTTATCGGTATTCGTCTTATCGTAATAATTTTCTCAGTTATGTATACCAATTTAAAATAGATTTTAAATTCTAATTATGTTTAAATTTTTAAATTCATAATCACGTTAATTTTTTATATCTTCAATTTTTGTTCAGTACACGTTACCATACCCGTATTCTTGACGTATACAATCCACAGTTGAATGACATCAGAAGATAGCCATGCATACATAAATATATGCATAACTTATTGAAAAAAATCATTAACTCCTTGAAAACCGTTATATAATTAGCACATACCGTAGAAAACTTTGTCAGATAATTGAAAAGGATAACTTGTATCCAAAACATATAAAAAGCGTTTTGTTTAAATATCAATAGATTCAGTTCAATTCTTTTTTTACTTTAGACCTTTTGGTCCATCAGTAAAACCACGGACTTATAGTATGGCGTACAGAGTATAATCTTATAGAGAATGAGGTTCACGTGCCGTTAATAGATAGTTGTAGGTATACTGACCACGTGCCGTTCATAGATAGTTGTAGTTGCTGACCACGTGCCATTAATAGATAATTGAATGTACTTACAACTTGCCGTTAATAGATAGTTGTATGTATACTGACCACGTGCCGTTAATAAATAGTTGTAGTTGCTGACCACGTGCTATTAATAGATAATTGAATGTACTGACCACGTGCCGTTAATAGATAGTTGTAGGTACTGACCACTTGTCATTGATAAACACAGAAAACGTTATGTAATGTTCATGTTATATATACGTCACTATATTGTAAGGAAAACCTTATTTAATGTTCATGTTATATACGTTACGATATAACACGGACTTAGATAATCTAATTCCGTGTATATACTTAGAAATCTTCATTTAATTATTATAATTATATATAAAATTTCATCTTTACGGCACATTATTCATTTTTTAATTGCTATCTTTATGGACTGGCGTTATTCTGTTTATAATTTCAACGTTATAATGCTTCCAATTTGATATAAAACATTGTTATATTTTAACAATTATTGTTTCTATTGAGGGTCTTCAAAGTGGACGAGTGGAGCGTGTACGGTCAATGTTAGTGTTGTGTTAGTATTTCGGTGAAATAGCGTCCACGAATGACTTTTCATGCATCACAGAGGGGCGTCGCATGTATGCCCCCTCACTTTGATGTCTAGAACGACGCATGGACATAATGCATTATATACATAGGTATAATATACATATGTAGACCAACAAACATCACTCTTTCAAATGTATTTCATTGCGTTTTTCACATTTGTGTTTTTAAGATTATTTTTCGTTCAACTTAACTTTTGACATCACAACTGTTGGCCAGACCTTTTTATGTCATATTTTCTAAAAGAAGATCGACATATGTCCATCGGCATCATGTGATCTGATATGTAAATTAGGAATTCTTAACTTATCTATTTATGGCATTGTTTAGGCATTACAAATTCCCAATGATAACTCGAAAGATCCCATTTTCCTACCGGGGCTGGGGACGCTAGCCTCTATATTAAACTGTCACTTGAATGAGGAAAGTGGGTCTGATACAGGTCATTGACGGAACCAGAGACCTATCTGGGGGGTGGGGGTTCCAAATGTCCAGGGGGGGTTCCATGTGGGGGAAAAATTGAGGAAAATGATGAAAAAACATGGTTTTTAAAGAAAATTCGCAGGTTGGGGGGTTTCCTGAAGCCCAAAAAAACCTCTGGATCCGCCACTGCAGGGTATACTGTATGTTGAGTGTCACGCAAAATGTTCATTGCATGCTGTATAGTCTTTGATTTATATAAAACTTATAACATATATATATATATCCTTGAAATATTCATCTTTTTTCTTTCACCAGCTTACTTTGTTAGTACGTACGATTGTACGAATATACAATTTGAAAACGATATGCATGATCTCATGTAAGAAATGTTCATGTATCAAAGGGTGATTAATCTTGAACCTCACAATTTGATAAAGTGCTAGAAGCAATTTATTGATTCTTCTAAATATGTATTTACCCAAGGGAAACTATATAAAATCTATATGAAATATTAAAAAAGGTAAGTTGCAATATAGAAATTATAACAATAAAACACTCTAACGTTACAGGTCAATGTTATATTTTAAAGAAAATAATAAAACATAGGGAAAGTGTAGTGAACTCCCCGATCCCCCGTAGATTTATTAATACAACGACTCCTTTCATCAATTTTGGGGGAAAAAATGTTACCTTAATTTAGATCGTCTACTGGTGCGCATATTCAAAGACCTTGCCCTAAGCAGTAATACTTCAAGTGCTTATTAATCATTATACGCTTATCAAAGAAAGAACGCAAATGAAACTACGACGCACCGTACTTCTATTATCTAGGTGTCATTGATATATTTAGCTAGCATAGTTAACGCGTACTATAAGAGTTGTCTCCCTTAGAACGTAAACGGTCATCGATAAAAATAGAAGCAATGGAACGCAATGTGATTGGTCAATCGAATGGCCACGCCCCCCTCACCGGCCTGCAGGATCTTGCTCAACATTCAGAAACTCTGCTGACGCAGCTTCAAGAACAGGTAAGCATTCAGCATTTTTTAATTGATTTTATTTAAGTAAATCAGTGTTTTTAAATGGCTTTTAGTTTAGTGTTTAGAGTAAACTTAGTTTTAGTTATTGACATTTTATAAAACTGCACAGAAAATCGTCCCGAAAACGCTGCAAAACGCACGATTTTTTTTTTTACTTCCGCTTTATCGATCTGTGGAAGGGACGGACATGTTTATAAGCGTGTACTTGGAGACGCAACAACATAATTACACCGTCAGCAATTATTGTTAATATATAATAAACTTAACATTGATTAGTGTTACAATTGTTAGTGAATTGACCAATTATTGAAACTTCGTCACAATGAATTTTTCAGAACAGTGCATAATGTTAACATTTTTGAAGTTAAATTTATAGAATTTAGTAGGCCTTAGGAATTATAGAATGCACGAATTTGTCATGGAGATATATTCTTTACGAAGGTACAAAATACTGTTTTGATATCGTACATAACCCGCATTTCCTTCGGCCTAGGCCGTTTTCGTTTAAACGGTCAAACCGGTCGGACCACTGTTGTTCGTTTATCAAATAAGGTCGGACCTTGTAATCTGATGCTGCTTTCAGGCGAGCCTTGGCAAAGCCTTGCAAGTCCTGCATACACATTTGCAGGTCCGCCAGGATTTATACCCGACATTGTTACATTTATAAACGGTCAAACCGGCTGTTCCGCATAAACGAACAGACCCCTAATCACACAGGTACATTCTTGCACAACATTTCAGTATGACGTCACTAAGTGATCATTGCTATATTTACACACGGGTTTGTCCCAAGTACATCCCACAAAGACCTTTGATTGACATTTGAACATTTACACGGATTGCCAGAGCGTTGTGAAATATGTGTTTGTATGGTTAACATATACTGGTTGTCAGTGGCCTGTGAATAAAATAAAATAACAAATGCTGACAAAGCGCTGAATATACGTCATTCTGACAGGCTAGCACTTTTGTACCTTTAAAACCGGGAGGCATCTGAATATAGAAGTCAGTATGGGTGAATATATTTTCGCGTGAACATATACCACTGGGACACCATGACTTGACTGAAGACGACTCCCCCCTTCCCACAAGTCGCCGGCTTGTTGCTTACTATTTGGAGCTGATTTTTTTTTACTTGTGTACTGGTATTATATATAGGTAAGATTTTTTTTCGTAACTTTATTTGTCACATGCACAAGATCAGGACACCATTTTAAAGTAATAACTTAAAAATATTTATCAATATCAGCGGCAGTATATTCTGTAGAGGTACATCGTTATAAATATTTTATGGTAGCGATATAGGTCTCAGATTTGTCTTTTTATATAATATATACATGTAAGTGCAATGCTGGATAAATCTATTCTAAACACTTTTCTGAGTGGTTAAGTTTGTGTTCTTATCGTCCTTTGTATGATAACATCTTAACACTTAACAGAGGATGAGGGATGCATGTAATTACACTTAATTAATACACAGTATGATATCTATATTGGTATATCTAACATTACAGTTCAGTGTTGCTAAGTATTTTCATCCTTGTCATTTACTCAAGCAGTATTGACATTGTATCATTATCTATACATACATGTACATTATAATGACATTTAAAATAGATTGTCAAAATATCCTTTCATATATTAGCATCCTGCAGAATTTCTAATTGTTACCAAAGTCATTTATATTTCACGATGTATATTTCTGATTTTCTGCACATTTCTCAGTCATATATGGGTATACAATGTATATGTTCACCAACTGTGGCTTATATATCATCTTTAAACAATACAGCAGAAAAAATTGTGATTGTAATATTCTGCTTGTTGCATCATACGGAGTGGAAGTCAGGTCTTTATCCGAAAAATAATGTATGTGTTGAACCATATCACTAAATGTTGCATCATACTCCAGCCTTTAACTCATTCACCCCTGAAATTTCTTAATGAACTGTTCCAACCTTTGAACTAGAAGAGTTCAAATGTGTCTTCAGGGGTGAATGAGTTAATTGTGAGAGAAGTTAAGGTTTATTGAGTGAAACTTTAATATAAATATGATGCCTGTCATTTCACTTCTCACCTCACTTTATGTGACAAACTTTCCAGATTATCTGTACTTTGTAATGCAAACACTTTAATTTCTATGTGTACCTGCATGATATACCACCAAACCAGCAATCCTGTTTCCTCTCATATAAAGCCCCCTATGCTCTTCCATCAAGACCAAGATTGATTAAACTTGTTGATAATTGTTGTAAAATATTTATATTTAACTTGACTTAAGGTATGACAAGGGGAAGTATAAAAGGAGTACCTATTTCAATAGACGTTTATTTTTAAAAGCGAGCCAGGGGGAAGGAAGTACCCGTAATATTACCAGCTTACAGTACCTAAAAAGATAAATGTGCCGTTTGACAGTAATGTTGTACACTTGTAATCAGTGATACAGCATATAATATTTCCTTGTGAATGACTCATTCAAGGGCCTTAATGGTTGTCTATTTCCTCATTATTATCAAATAACTTCTTCCTGTATACCTGTCACTGGAGTCGCACAGTAATATCAAATAATAAGTAAATATATATTGGATATGTTACATCCTGACTTGCTATAAGCTGCTCGAAAGCACAACACAGTACATTCATATACAATCAGTGCTAGGGCTGCAGCGATACATTAACATGACAATACGATATGTATCACGAAACTGTGGTCACGATACGATACATATCATGATACATATAGTAACAGTAGAAGCAAGGCGAAAAGATCTGTTGCAAATTTTAATGGCAATATTACAACTGAAAATAGACTTGGTCCTTAATGGGCATCACTTTTAAAGTTTCACTTAATTCACATCTTTTGACGTGCATGCCAAGTTTGAGCTGTCACTCAGCATGTTTGCACCGATATGAGTAGACTAAATTCAGAATCGACAAATCCGGAAAATATTGTATGTGTATCGTAACCTCTGAACAAATATTATGTATTGTACTGCATTCAAAATATCACGTTGCAGTCCTAATCAATACAGTATTGTGTTATTAGGCACTAACTACTCAGGTTCTATGCCACCTGACTAATGTCTCCACATGTGTGTATGCATGTTTTTGTACTGGAGATGTGTTTTGTTCTGATTTGTAGTGGGACTTTGTTTCCAATAGGCAAAATAAATCACTGGTTGATAATGCGGTCAAATCAACCAGTAAAAATATATTCACTACAGGCTGTCGTACACGTACATGCTGTTTCATTGCATCGTAATATATGTATGTGTGTTGATTTGGGATAATTTACTTGGTGAGGGTGCCAGCGACAGGTGTTGGGGAGCATGACTTAATTATTGATGTGAAACAAATTGGGAACTAGGTAGGCGTAAGATTTATGAAAATTATATACAATTACTCTCGAGACAAGTTGTAATCTGTAGTCATGGTTTGATCCCTAGCGGAGGCATTCAAAAAGATAACTTGAAAAGAGGACTTGGCTTAGCCTATTATCCAATCCTTTTGTTATTTCCCCCTGGTATCAATAAGATCTGTTGAAACAAAATGAAGAGAGTAACCTTATTACAGAGCACAAGACTTGGTACAGTATAATGTACCGTACATGTGTTTGATTCCTTTTGTCATATCAGGTAAAATTGATTATCGGATACTTGCTGTGTCATCAACAACATAAAAGCTATTGATTTAACTATATACCAAGTACTCTTTATATAAAGTATAGAAGGGTACCTGTATAACACACATATATAAAGTAGAAGGTCGCCTGACACCTGTATACATGTGTATCAGGTATTATCTGTTGCCCTAAAATGTTGGCACAGATCCAGATTAGTGACTCTATATAATTACACATAACTGTCTGTGCCAGACATTTCAATCTTTTGAACTTACAATAAATAAATGGTGAGCCCAATAAACGGTGTACTTTGTTAGTGTAAGGTATTTCAAAGTAGAATTATTTTTACCCTGAGTGACCTTACTCGAATGTTCTGTCTCGCAATGTCACAAGCTTGTATGTGTACACACCTGTCTAAATTGGATATTGTATAGTTTGGAAGCTCATCAAAAACACTTCATTCATAACTTAAGTGAATCCTACAAAATCCTTAACCTGAAGGCTGCTTTCATTTTATGTGGTCCAAAATTTTCGACCATTTTTTCTTTTTTATCGGAGTTGTTCGTTTACGAAATAGTGACGGGCCTAGTGATTTGATGTAGCTTCCTGGTGAGCCCTAGCACTAACTTTGAAGGACTGCATCTACAGGTCTGACTGGCTTTATTCCTAAAAATAGTACATTTATAAATAGGTGAACCAGTTTGTCTGCTTAAACAAGCAGGCACTTAATAATTATAATTGCCAAACTGCTGTTGCATGGTCACTTAAACAAAATGTCAAACTTCGTGGTAGTCAAATGTCAGATGATATTTATATTCATGCATGAACAAAAAATGATCCTAGAAGATTGACAAACATTGAAAAAGTTATCTATATTCAGTGAAAATAGGAAGTCTAAAATCATTCACTTGTGACTACAATTTTACAAACTGAATACCTGTTTGTTTGGGCCAGGTGGAACGTGACAGTCACCAATCAGAATGATTTTTTTTCCAGATAAAACTTTATTTAGTCTATTATGAAACAAGTTTTATCAAATACCATTTATCAATCAGGATGTCTGTAACAGCAGATTTTCATATTGACTTGTGTCTGTATAGTACGTACCAGGAAACCAATAAAAAAACTAATGTTTGTTACTTTCGTTTCCAAAAAATATTCAAATTAACCAATCAGAATGTCTTTTTGTTGTAAATAACCAATCAAAATGTAAGTTGTCATATCTTACCAATTATTGAATTAATAATGTCTGCGTTATATACACTACCAATCAGAATAATGTCCTATACATGTTTGATGCAAAAAATCATAAAATCATACAACCAATCAAAACGTCTTATTTGTTACAGATAACCAATCAAAATGTCCGTCTCTCGTCGTGGAGGAGAGGAGCTGTCCTTGTTTAGGATCCCTCCCTACTACTACCTCCATGTCCTCGACCAAAACCTTAATGTTACCCGTTTGGAGATCGGGCCCCAGACCTACATCCGCCAGGACAATGAAAGGTGAGGCTTTTGCACAAAATTTACTGCAGAGGATAAACAGGTTTCTTCTGAATGTAGAATCCTGACTTGACAAGTAGCTTTTCTCTTGTTTACATTCATGGCTGATAATTCATTTTTGAAGGAGCATTTGTGGACATTTTTTTAATTGATGTACAAATTATATTTACACTGCAAAAATGGATGTAGGGCCGGCCGGTTGCTCACAGGAACAAAAGCTCTGCCATATTTATCCTACAATAAGCCCGGGGGGCTAGTGCATAATTTCTGACTCAAAATAGGGATGGGCTTATTACAGAGAAGTTAAAATGTATTTGTTGAAATTTTATTTAAACTGAAATAGATGTGGATGGGCAGATAAATTTGGTTTCCTATTCGATTTATTATAGTGCAAACTTTTAACTGAATCGGTATATAGTGAAACATGTTTTTATTTAATTCTGTAATTCTTCAAAATCTTTGAACTCCTGTCTTATAAGAAGTGTCTCGTGTCTACAGGGTGGTGTTTGGGCCGGAGAAGATGATCACAGTTCCCCCGAGGAACTACTGTCTGATCGAGAACCCCCATGTCCGCGACAAGGACAACAAGGTTGTACTGGACAACAGCGGCCAAGCCAAACTTCTCCACGCTGACCAGGAGATTCGTCTTGCTCAGGACCCTTTCCCTCTCTACCCTGGTGAGGTCTTGAAACAGGTAAGACAGCTTAAAATTTTCATATTTGATTGACTGAGTTCGTTTAAAGTTTAGAACATAATTGAAAGTATTTTTATATCAAATTAGCATTAATGACACCAGCATTATATAAGAATCAATGTTTTATTTCATTGAAGTTGATCTATCCAAAATATATAGGAATAAAAGTCACTCTCTGCCATCTAGTTGTCCTTAAATGTATTTGTGAAGGTGTAATTCATTATATATTGATGATGTAAATTTGTTACTTTAGGTTGTGACACCCCTAAAAGTTGTGAATGCTAACTCAGCTCTCCGTCTCCGATCCATTCTCGACTTTGAAGCTGAGGATGACATTAAGAGGACTGCTGGTGATGAATGGTTATTTGAAGGACCCGGGACTTACATCCCTCGCAAGGAGGTGGTGATTGATGAAACTGTTCGCGCCACTGTGATCCGTCCTAACCAGGCAATCCGTCTCCGGGCTCGTAAGGAGACGATCGACCGTCAGGGAACACCCCGTGTCACTGGGGAGGAGTGGCTTGTTAAGAAGACGGGAGCCTACCTTCCCGGGGCCTATGAGGAGGTGGTCGACATCGTCAATGCTTTCGTCCTCACAGACAAGGTATGGCATTGTATATCACTTACAAATAGTCATAAATGTCAGTAAAATCAAGATCTCACCTCAAATTTCTTTTCTTGGGTTATTGGAAAATTTTACTATTGGGTAAACGGGGAAATATTCACATAATGTTATTGTAATTTCACTCTGAAGTACAATATATATATACAGTGGACAGATATTGATAAAAAGTCAAGTGAAGCTGTATGCTATACTAAACAAATATAATGATGTAGTATTGATTTGCACAACTCTGTACAAAAATAAGCTGTAACTGTCAAAATTAACTCATTCACCCCTGAAGACACATTTGAACCTTTCCAACTCAAAGGTTGGAAGAGTTCATTATGAAGTTTCAGGGGTGAATGGGTTAAGGGGGTAAAGAAGCTTTATCACCTTAAGAGACGACCAGCGATAAAGTAAATCGAGTAAATCGGGTAAAACAGGTAAAGGACATTTATTTTGAACTCAATATTAACTTACCATTTGTTTTGGCGTATTGCAGAAAGCCCTTCACATGAGGTCCCTGAGAACTTTCAAGGACGACTTTGGTGTTGTGAGGAAAAACGGAGAGGAATGGTTGATCACCATGACCGAGACAGAAACTCACATCCCCAATGTTTACGAAGAGGTTCGTATAAAATATCTACAATTCACATATATATCTATTATGTTGAAATATTATTTTTGATTGATTGTATATCTAAAAATTTAAGTTTAGAAATTCACAATTTCCAAACAACTTAATAATGCAGAAATATTCATATTTTTTTGGTCGCAAATTGCAATTTTGAGTGATTAATTTCCACAATCTGCAAAAAAACCCCATAAAGAATACAAGCTTAAAATCTTGGGGAAAACCTTAGAAATCTAAAACAGGAAGTACAAGTGCAAGTAATTACTGTTAGCAGCTGAAGTTAACAAGAAAGCAAGGCGAAATGTTTACATTGTTTAAACTATCACAGAAATATATTTGCATATCAGACGTAGCATGGAAACTTATCAGTAAGATATTGAAAATGTTTCCTGGTGTTTATCCTTTGAGTCATATCGGTTATATTCTTTCCATGATGACAGGTTGTGGGTGTGGTCTCCATTACGACCTTGACCTCCCGTCAGTACTGTGTTCTTTTGGATCCCTGTGATGATTCTGGAAGGCCACAGCTCGGCAGAAAGAGGCTGGTCAAGGTAAGATTTGTCGATGTCATAGAATTTGTCAGGTTTTTGGGTTGAAAGATAACAGAATATGATATCATATAATGATTATAAAAGTGAGACTATAATACTTTCATTTTGCTTAGGAATTTAGAATTCAATTCAAGGTCATCTGCTACAAATCATTGCATTTCAAGGTCGTCTGCTACAAATCGTTGCATTTCTAGGTCGCCTGCTACAAATCGTTGCAGTTCAAGGTCATCTGCTGCAAATCATTGCACTTGAAGTATATTATGAAGATGTGGGTTGTAAATTACATAAAAAAGTTCAGGACCGAAAAGGCCTTTGAAATTAACTGTTATCAAGACATCCCAATTTGTAATAAAAAGTCTTCAGACTGATTTTGTTTCCGTATTGAATCGAGTAAGATTAATTGAAGGGAGTGAAACTTTTTCACAGAATTTGAATAATGAGATAGATTCTAATGGATATTGATAATTGACATGGAATATATTTTGATGTTTTCCATGTTTTTACTTTTAAATTTAGGGAGAGAAATCTTTCTTCCTCCTGCCTGGCGAGAGTCTTGAGAGGGGTATCCAAAACATTTATGTGCTTGGTGAAGAGGAAGGTCTCATTCTCAAGGCTACTGAAACATTCAAGGACGCAGACACAGGGGAAGACCGTCGTCCCGGTGACCGGTGGATGATCCGAGGACCTAAGGAGTATGTACCACCCACAGAGGTGGAGGTCGTCCTCAAGAGACGGGCAATCCCATTGGACGAGAATGAGGGTATCTACGTCAGGGACATCAAAAATGGAAAGGTGAGCATCATCTCTGTGAAACAATCTTCCATCTTTACAGAAGTTCTCGGAATAATAGGGGACAATATCAACACACTTTTTAATCTTTGTCTCTCTAACTGCAATATAGACTTTATAGATATCAGGATGAGGACTTTTTAAGCCAGATTCGATTAAGCAATCATTCTGGCAAATTTTCCAAATGCTGTTTTTAAGAAATTCAAAAGAATTGATGGTTATATTATTTGCATACCTAAAATCAGTCAATTTTATCGTTTCATTCAGTGAACTTAATGAATTTCTTTGGAAATTTTGAGGGAGCATCTTTACCATTTTCAATAACTGCCTTAATAGGGTTAGTTTAAAAAACGATTTCATTATGTTTTTAGTGAATACACATGAAAATCATGTTTAAGAAAATCTGTTGTACTATTGATGCTGATAAAATATTTTGAATGGTGTAAAACGTTCACGGATCAATGTTTGTTGTTTTAGGTGCGTGCGGTTACTGCAGAGACTTACATGCTGAGTCACGATGAGGAATTGTGGGAGAAAGCCCTTCCCCCAGCAGTTGAGACCCTCCTAGCCCAAGGGAAGGACCCTATGGCTGATCGGGGTGCGCGAGGACAGAGCACAGATACCACAAAGGCTCGGGACAAGACGAGGGTCATCACTTTCCGTGTACCACATAATGCTGCAGTGCAGATATACGATTACAAAGAGAAGAAAGCTAGAGTTGTATTTGGCCCTGAACTGGTCATGCTTGGCCCTGACGAACAATTCACCCAGCTCAGTCTGTCCGGTGGTAAACCAAAGAAACCCAATTCTATCAAATCCCTTTGTCTGTTGCTTGGTCCCGACTTCATGACCGACATCATTGTCGTGGAGACCGCCGATCACGCACGACTCAGCCTCCAACTATCTTACAACTGGCATTTTGATATCAAAGACAAACTTGATGAAAAGGATGCTCACAAAATCTTCAGTGTACCAGATTTTGTTGGTGATGCCTGCAAGGCGATCGCATCCCGGGTTAGAGGAGCTGTGGCTCAAGTCCAGTTTGATGACTTCCACAAGGTAAGGACCATCGTCATTTTACTTCCTCTTCTACTATTCAAACCTCCTCTCCAGAGATCACGCTTATATATTTTGTATAATTACCTGAACCTATATATGGAGGCCACATGAATAAAATAAAATCGACATGGAATTCCTAAGGGTAGTTTTGTACACAGGCTTGACTTTATCATGTTTATATATGATGAAGATCAGAAAGTGTGCTTCAGGGTCCTGGTTTTGTTGTCTGGTGGAAAGCAATGCAAAATATAGCAAAATAGCCCATATTCTTAAAATCCTTCATTCTGTGTACATTTAAGCCTTTCAACACTGTGACCATAATGGACTCATCCAGATCAATGCATGGTAGAGTCTACTAAAGTTGCATAGGGGTGAAAGGGTTAAACCTGTATTCAGAGACCGCACTTTTGGTCTCATATCCCATATTCTAAATCTTATTTAGAATAAGACCTTCAGAAATTATTGGAGTGATCTATGATCGCAGGTGTTGAATCTCTCATTGATGTATGAGTCATCACAGAAATAGCGGCAATTGGGAAAGTAGAGGTGTTCTATTGAACAGGTTTTTTTAACAGTCATAGAATTTTCCCATCCATAAATTACTAAACTTTTAACTAGCTTACAAAATTATAAAAAAACATGCTTTTTGGATGTCTAGATATTACAGTAAATGTCGGTAATGAAGATATGGATAACTAATTTGCTATCTGCATCAGTTATCATTTGAAATCATGTAACAAAAACTACACCTTCAGGTTGTTGAACATTTCTTTGTGTAAGACTTTTAATATATTTGACTGTTTGATTTTCCTCTAGAACTCCGCCAGGATTATCCGATCCTCTGTGTTTGGTTTCGATGCGAAGGACAAGGTGCGGGACCAGTTCGTGTTTGGTCAGAACTGTCTGGTGATGACAAGCATTGACATTCAGTCTGTGGAGCCAGTCGACCAGAGGACACGTGATGCCTTGCAAAAGTCAGTCCAGCTCGCCATCGAAATCACCACCAACTCACAGGAGGCTACAGCTAGACACGAGGCTGAGCGTCTTGAACAGGAAGCCAAGGGCCGTTTGGAACGACAGAAAATCAGCGATGAGGCAGAAGCTGAAAAGTCGCGTAAGGAACTTCTGGAACTGCAGGCCAACAGTGCGGCCGTGGAGAGTACCGGTCAGGCCAAGGCAGAGGCTCAGTCCCGGGCTGAGGCCTCGAGGATCGAGGGAGAGGCTGCCGTTGAGCAGGCCAAACTCAAGTCCATGGCTATGAAGATTGAAGCCGTAAGTATTTTGTAGAGATCAAGACATAGTTGTATTAAATGTCATAGCTTATTGGTATGTTAGGAAAATATTGAATTATCTTAAAAATTAAACCAGTGCATTTTGGTATTATTCAAAATACTCTCTTTTCAAATATTTAATAAATAACTGATAAAAGACTTTTGAGATGCTTTAGGAAAAATCCAAAATTTTATTTATAGCATATGCCAACCTGTCTATAAAGGGAAGTTACTCCTCTTTTATCAAATACAGCCTGTAAACCTGGCTGTCTATAAAAGGGAGCCAAATCATGTTATCTTTATATAATAATAAACAACATTTGACAAAGCCCCTTATCTAGCTAACATAAGCCACTCTAAAGCGCTTTACAATGAGTAAAGCTCTTTAAATAGGAGTGTATTGACTTTTATTCCATATAACATTCTATAATAGGAAATGAATTCAGTTTTAATATAAGGGAATAAACCTACCTGCCTTTAACAGGAGCAACTTTTTTATTCCTTATATCTCCCTGTAAACAGGGTTAACTGTTTATTCCCTAGGTTTACCTGTCTATGAAGGGGAGATAATACCACTTCAGTATAATGTCTGCCTGTCTATAAAGGAGACCTGTCTATAAAGGTGACCTGTCTTTGAAGCACAAGATTTTTGTATGAACATTTTGACTTCTTTTAACACAAATATCTTCAACTATAATCTGATTACATTTTATAGGAGTCTGAGTTGGAGAGACTGACCAGTGCCCGGGAGGCTGAACTGAAATACGTCCGTGAGCAGAATGACATGGAACTCACAAAATCAAAGGAAATGTCCAACATCGAAACCGATAAGTTCAAGAAGATGGTGGATGCTATTGGAGCCAACACACTCCAGTCCATTGCAGTGTCTGGACCGGAGATGCAGGTCAAGATGTTGACTGCGCTTGGGCTAAAGTCCACACTTATCACAGATGGTAGCAGTCCAATCAATCTATTCAACACGGCCAACGGGTTAATTGGAGGCCTAGTTCCATCTAAGAGGCGTCATGCTCCCGCGGACTCTGATGAGGATTAAAGGGTAGATAATTTGAAGAGTAATTAATCTCCCCTGAAACCTCTCGGTGAAGACTGTGTGACAGAGTATGTGTATAGATATCATTTTAACTCTATTTAACATAATTTATACCGTTTGTTGAAGCCTGTTGTTCCTCTCATATTTTTGTGTTCTACAATCAAATGTGAGAGTTGTATCAAATAATTGTGATACAAGTTACTTTTCAAGAGTGTTTGTCGGATCAAAGATTAATCATGCTCCGGCATTCATTGGGACCATGAAGACACTTGAAGCTAAATGAGGTTTCGAGATTATGCTTGTTTAATATATTTGGGAACAAGGAATGGCTTGTAATACCAGAATATATCTACTTTTTAAATCATATTCTGTTATGTATGATTGCTAAGGACACAAACAACAGTCATTCACTCAACTTATGGGTTGTAGGAACTTCTCGAAATTTCTTGTGCATTTAAAATTTACATTTATACATGCATGACAGTCTTGTTACAAATACAAAAAAAAAAGGTATACTGCATCTTTTAATTTTGTACTTTTTATTGAATTCTTGTGTTAATTGTTTTCATTTTTTGATGCATGATTAGAGGGTAAAATTGTGTATTAAAGGTTTTACTATAAGTGCAATTACTACATTGAGAGAAGAGCATGTGTGATAGACTAGGGTTTAATTTTCATTTTCATAACTCGGACAAATAATATATATATGTATATATTTAAAATCGACCCCTTGACTTCAGCTGGAGAGCTTGAATATTAGTTAGCAAACCTCCAAATGACAACTGAATATGATGGACACAGAAATGTAAAATAAACAATAATGATGATGACATGCCAGCTAAGTTGACAGTCCCCAGTTATAGTGAAAGGGTCTATGTGATGCATGATAACCTAGTGATTAATTTCATTTTCATAATCATGGAAAAAAACTAGATATTGATTCCTATCCTGCTTATTAAGCCTCCCAACTGCTTTCATAATATATATAAATATCATTTTTGTGATTCTGTTGTTGGTATTGACTTTCATGATAGTGCTGACAAGTTTTTGTTGTTGTTTATAGGTTTGAAGTTGTTTCTGTTTTGATATCGTTTTTGTACAATCTTGGACAATTGTCCTTTCTCTGTGATAGAATCAGTGCACTACTCTCATGACAATATATTTACTTGTATCAACAAGGTATCGAGACAACATTTATATTTATATTTCCTTTAATTTATACACATCCGTTAACACTCCAGTCGTGAGTTAAATGGACATATGTTGACAAACTGAATTAGTGTTTGTGAATTCTATTAAAATCTGAAACTAAATTATTGTTCAGTGTTTTTATTTATCATAAATGTAACTTATACTGAAAAACTTTTGCGTAGTAAAATATTCGACCGTTCACTGGTGAAAATCTTTTCTGCCGTCTTTATTGCTAAATTTGGAATATTGTGCACTATTATTTGCTGTAGAATGCAAAGGGCGACCAAGGCTGAAGTTAAACTGCGGTTAAAGTTACCCATATACATCTATCCGTCACTTTAGTGCCTGTTCAACAGAATTGTATAAAAAATGAATATAGTATGCACTTACATGACAGCATGACTCCAGCAACGTGACCTACCCAGGGATTACCCTTACCCTGGGCCGTTTTCGTTTATTGCAATCCAAATAGTTGGACCAGCTGGACCAGAGTTATTCGTTAATGAAATAAGGGCGGACTTATTAACCTCTCGCTGCTTTCAGGCGAGCATTGACAAAGCCTTGCAAGGCCTGCATGAAGATTCGCAGGTCCGCCAGCATTTGTACCCGAAAATGTTAATTTAAAAACGGATGTACCCTTTGTTACACATAAATAGCCAATGAACAAGCCCCCCAAGTGCTATTGTGATTCCAGTCATTGATATACCTGGTAATATCTTTAAAGTGATTGCAAAATGCATTTTAATAAAAAAACAAACAAAAAAGGACAAAAATCACGTTTCAAATTCAATTTTTATTTAGTGAAAAATTATATTTGACATAATACCACTGCATTACCTATGTTTTAATATATGACTATAACAATGAAAACAGATAGCTGGATTAATGGTGGACGAACCATGTTTTGTATGGAGATGACCATGGTATATGGGGAAGTGGCGAGAACAATGGGCGACGGAGGTGTTAGGATGGGAGTCAGGAGATTGGACAGGATGTGTCTGGGGTGGAACGTGGGAAAGCCATTCTGATTCAACAGTATCTTGTGTTAAAAGTTTTAATGTAATATGTTAGAACTGGACTGGGTCATTTGCATGTTGAAATGCTCCAGATGGCACATAAATATGCTATAATTGAATAATGCACTTCCAAATTTGGCCGATATAACTATCAAATAAAATTAACAACAAGCCAAACCATAGATAAGCCTTGGTCCCAAGCTGTACCTGTTGCTTCTTCTCCAGGTTTATCAGCTTAACCCTTTCACCCATATGTAACTTTAGTAGACTCTACCATGCATTGATATGGATGAGTTCATTATGGTTTACAGTGATGAAAGGGTTAAATTGTTGAACAGGATAAATGAAAGCAGCCCTGGTTAGCTCAATAGGATAAATCTCTGTTGGAAACATTATTTCAAACTACTGTGGTGACCAGGAAATGTATATACAGTTGAATCTGTATCAAGCGATCACCCAAGGGAAATTAAAAAAACGGTCGTTTAATAAAAGTGGTCGTTTAATAAAGTATGACCATATTTTGTACACACATTCGACTATAACCAAATGCCTCCTTATTCAAACAACTGTAAACAGACCACCGCCCCAGGCGCACGTACAGGTAGTTTAAAACAACATCGTTCAACAGATCAGCTGAATAACTAACAATAGTCGAGGGATAATTATGACAGTAAACAAACAACAAACAGTGTTTGAAAAGAATTTTCATTTCACTAGGAACAAAAGATCGACTGAGACTTGATGAAGTTTTCAACTTACACGACTGTTTTCGGTAATACCATGATTTAAGCTAACCTAATTGTTACGAAATATATTGCTGTTGAAATGAGAGCTGTTCCCGTGTTGGTCCAGCAGACTTGTACTGAGGTGAACTGGTCTTTGGGGGGCTAACATATTTAGAAAGGAGGGAGTATTGTGGGAAGTTTGTATTGCACTT
Source organism: Mizuhopecten yessoensis (assembly GCF_002113885.1). Taxonomy (NCBI): domain Eukaryota; kingdom Metazoa; phylum Mollusca; class Bivalvia; order Pectinida; family Pectinidae; genus Mizuhopecten; species Mizuhopecten yessoensis. Next base: position 632,657 of record NW_018407979.1, read on the forward strand.
GCGCTAAGTTGATTTTTCCTTGAGCTCAATTCCGTCTTTGCGTATTGCAGAGTTATCTTCTCTTGGGAACAGGTATTGATTGTTACGTCATTGGTTTGTGTGAGAAAATCACGTCGTTTTCTCAAAAATTGATGACGTTACTCTCACAAACAAGTGACGTAACAATCAATCCCTGCTCCCAAGAGAAGATAACTCTGCAATATGCAAAGACGGAATAGTCAGAGCGACGGGCTGGGTATCTCGATCGAAAGAGGAAGCAGTAGTTTACACTACAATATTCCAGTAACACAAAGGTATCTGTGGCCCTCCTTGTGACAGAAAACTCTTTAATAAGGGTTAAATTCTTAAAACATGGGACAGTACTGTGGCTTTGTGCTTGAGGGAATTTCTCTTAGTAGCAGCTCAACTGTGGATGTTGCAGAATGTTACATTGCAGAAGAATCAACCTGTTGATGGAGGCAATTACTGGAGGACGAAGATGTGGAGACTGGATAGCTGGGAGGTGCGGGTTCAATCTTAACTGGAAATGGTATATTTTATGCTTTCCTTATCCTGATGGATTAAAGGTGAAAGTGAGTCAGGCCAGTCAGATACAACACTACAAAATGTCTATCCGACAGGTTTAAAATTACACATACTCTGTATAAAACCTTCGGGCCAGGTGAGCTAAAAATCTTGTCCATCAGCAATTTAAATCTTCTACTGCTTTTGTTTTACCATTTGCACCTCTCTCTTGGAAATTGGTTGTAGAGTTGGTAAAATATGCCAAAAAATTCCACTTCATAGTTTGAAGTAGTTTTAATAGGAAAGATTTGAAAGGTGAAGTCAGTGCCTGTTTTCAGGCCTGTGAAACTTGATGTGGAAAGGAATGGAAGTGAGGATTGTAGTGATGGGTCAATCACACTATATATTCTCACACTGGGTAAAAACACGGGACGGGAGTGAGGAAAAGATCACACCATATATATATATATATATACAAGTAAATCTCACACATTGTGAACACCGAGACGGCCCTTACATGGAGGGTATACATGTCAAGACTTAAAACACATTGTGCGTCTATACAATTTCTATTATTTTCTATACATGATTGGCACAATCACAGAAAAAAAAAATATTTTAAAAATAATTGCACATTCTAATTATGATACAAATTGTTCTGTTCAGCCTCTACTTCACATCATTTTTTTTCTTTTTTTTTTTGATTTCGGGGTGGGTGTTTATTGAAATATCCAACAGATTTACATAAATTCTTACAGGTACCTCAATTTACTATACTAGCCAGGTTTTCCCAAGGCAATGTATTACAAATTTGAAAAGAAATCCCCTGTGACTAGTAATTCTGTGTGAAGGATATTTACATTTTGGAATTGTACAGGGATATTGTCACTGGTACATCTTATGTTCTTGTAAATACAGGAATGTTATCAAATTCTAGAGTTGTTCCTGGAATGACTTCAGAATTTGAGTAAAATGTGGTAAGAATTGAGACATTTGGTTTAACCCTTTCAACACTGTAGACTATAATAGACTCATCCAGATCAATTTATGGTACAGGTTATTAAAAGTTACATAGGGGTGAAAGGGTGAAGATCCCAAAAGCAGAGCAATCAGATAGGAAGTTGGGTAACTTTTAAGGATGCCAGAACAAATATATACCGTACAGTAACACAATCAAAATTGACAATGATTATTACATCTAGATACAAAAACATCTTAATAAAAAGTTTGTTGACAATTATAAAAAAAAATAAAAAATCAATAATGGTATATATTAAATAACATTATTTATCACAATCTAACTATTAATACTTATTATGATACCCCACTGGACGTCCCACAGAGTGGCACCATATTCAGACAATTTTACTCCGGAAATCATTTTGGGATACCTGAAATAATAATAGTTTCACTTCCTCAAATTCATATGAGCAACGATCTGTTTGTAAATGTGCCTCCACTAATATATTTCTTCATGATGGAAGATTTATTGGAAACTTGTGATGTAAATATTTTCTCTCATAAGTGTAAGAAGATCTTTTATTGGTAGAAGATATAGCATTTCCAATGTAAATTCAAATTGATTTCTAAAACAGTTAAGTTTCAAATTGCTGTGTAAAATACCAGAAGAAACACAAATGATATATGATAATTCTTAATAATTTCAAATTATTAAAAAAATGTGTCATTGCTTTTAACCTCAGTTGGGAATTCTGCAATTCTTTTTTTTTTTTGCGTAACAAAATGTGATATAATATAATTATTATCATAATCGGTAATCTCAAAAATAATATCTTTTATTACTTATCTTTGTTTATACATGACAGGCTTCATTTGATTTTAACTTAAGTCAGCAGAATTTTATTTTGAATTTAAAATGTGAAAAAATCACCTGTTTTATGGAATAACTGTTTATATAGTTTCTGCAACAGTAACACTTCTAAAAATAGTCTTCCTTAAATACAAAATATAAATTTTATGTTAACCCTTTCACCCCTATGTAACTTTAGTACCATGCACTGATCTGGATGAGTCCATTACAGTTTACAGTGGTGAAAAGGTTAACCTTCCAACAATCCACTCTGAACAAATTATCTGTACTGTTTCTAATTACTGCAAAACAGGAAGAGGAAAAATTGTCCTTTTATTTTCTATTTTCTATTTTTGATTTTTTCTACCCTTTTCATAGTTACATCAAAAATTGTAAAACAGAATTTTGACGGATTTTTTTTTACTACATTTCGTTCATAGTAAAAGAGTCTTTCTGAATTTTCTAAGCTGTACTCCATAAACTCACACCTACTTTTCATATTTTTGAAAAATGTGCTTCTCCTCAATAACAAAATTAGGAGAAAAACATTTTTTTCATGATATTCCTTATAAATGAACAAAATAGCAAAAATGCAGATACCAGGGGTAATTTCTTGTTTATTTCCTTGTCAGCTTGGCTAAGGTCACAGAATATGAAAACTTTTTTTATTTTTATTTTTTAAAAACATGATGCTATATTTCATTTATGAATTAAAACATCATTCAATAGCAATTATAATTGGTCCTCTCATGATTGTAACGTTACAATTTTCCATATTTGTGGCCCAAAGAACTCGTTCATTGTCAAAATAATCTCATATAATAATTATATGCAAGACATAACAAAATAATTGATGGAAATAAAACCAAAACATAAACAATTTCAAGGTCTATCAAAAGTAATCAGTAATCTTGCAAGAAAACATGTGAAATATTTTTGCAGTATAAAATGAACAAAAAAATGAAAAAAAATAAAAAGGTTTATCAGTTCAAATAAACTTATATTCTTACTAGAATATACATGTATCAAAATACTAGTTTAGGATAAAATCATGATCAACACACCACAATTATAGGATCTGCTAGCTCCAATATTACATTATAATAATTTGAACCCAATTATTTGTTATCTAAAAGAAAAAAGAAATACATTTTAAAAATCTGTATCAGAATATCAAATCAGGATTTTATCATTTTAATTGAAGATGTTTGATATTCATGCTTCGTGCCCAGGTAAAACTGTAACATGTTCACCAACTGAAATATCCAACAGTGAGGTAATTTACTGTCATGGGGAAGACATTCATTAATTCAAACATCTCATGCATTATATTTAGATATATTATTGAACTAGCAACATACAGCAGCAGGGGGTGGGCTCGTGTCCGAAGGTTCGAGTCATTGCACTCCGCTTGTTCCAGTCTACTTAGCTGTAAATGAGTACGTGTTTGGGCAGTGCCAGAATTGTTGAATGCTAGCTGTGAGCCCCGAAATGGCAGCACCGGCTGTATGCTCCCCAGGGAGTTGAAAAAGATATTGGCTGGTTGCAAAGGCCCTATAACCACGGATAATAATTTGTGAACCGCTTTGAGACGACCTACAAATTAACTGGGTTGTGATAAAGCGGTATATGAGAACCTCGAATTACTTATTATTATTAGTAGTAGAGTGCCTTGTTTCCAAAAATATCAGGGGACTAGAACTCGTATTTATGCTGTCGTTGTGTTGATGTAAATTTTAATATAAACATGTACAATTGCTCAGTAACTGCATGTAGTTGTGGTCAGGTCATTCTCTCATAGCCATTGAAATTTAAATACATTTGGATCAAGGTCACTATATTATGTCACCAATTAAATAATCACTGCCAAAATTATACAAGCAAGCACTGTTATGCTACCTTATATTTGTACTGCTTTGTGCCTTTAATGACTGTTTCTGAATTCCTAATATAACTTGATTGAAAATACGAATTTTCATAATAGCTTGATTGAAAATACTGTTTTTTGTGTCTCATGATTATTACCCCGTACACCGCAGTGTACACGCACATACTGTGTAAATGTCTGGCCTTCCCAGAGTTTTTATGTTCTAGAAATGCGATACAGATTTAAAACAGGACTATTAACTCCGGGGACACACCTGAGGTGTTAGGATATGTAGCATTCTACTGTATATCTGTTCCTGTCGTTAATTAAAAAATTCTCATTAATATCTTTAATGCAATGAAGTATTTACAGAACAGTCAACTGTGAATTTAAAAAAACATAAAGATAAAAAAACAATACTGTGACATTTTTACACTATTTCAAAATTCAAATTTTAAAAATTTTAAAATATCTGGTCACCCATTTTTTTTTTTAAATTCCCCACAGTTCCCACAATGATTCATAGTAAAAATATGAACTTATTGTTTTTAAAGTAACAACTCATGTTTTCATTTGTTTTAAATTATTTTTTTAATACTAAAATCAAGGAAGATAGAATTCCATACAAATATAAGATAAACAATTATCCACTCGACCAATTATTTATCGTTAGTCATAATAAAAAAGTCAATACAAAATTTAGCAGACATTAACAAAGCACAGTTTTGTTTTACAATAATAACTATATACACCATACACTAAAGTGTTGCTTGTAAGCTGTAAAGATTATGGTAAGTTATTGTTGATCATTACAGCTATTGTTTTCCATACAGAACACAATACAATATGTACACACAAAGTACTTGGTACCTTTAAAAACACACCAAAAATAAATAAATATCATATGTTATTGGAACTTCCGACAATTCAATATTGTTAAAAAATTATCAAAATTTTAAACATAAATATGCTCCAAATATTTCTACGTTCATCAAATTCGATATAAAACAGAAAAAAAAATGAAATAAACATAAAATCTACTGAAAAAAATTGATGGCACACAATCTGATCAATAACAAAGATAATTATTACAGAAATTATTCACATAATAAAACATGAAAGGTTGTACGTGACATTACATTGTGCAATCGTCAAGGTAGTCAAAAAAATCAATTAAAGACTGATTTATATATTTCTTACAACTCATAACACAGTATTTGTTCTTTAAAAAAAAAAGAGAAAAAAAACCCCTGTCTCAGATTGAACTAAATAAAACTTTGCATGAATCATTAGTATTACTGCAGACAGAAATCCTCTTTGATTTCCAAAATGCATCACCTTAGCTAGAGATGGTTTTACAGTTTGTTAATTGATGGATTAAAGCATCAGGCCACCCTACAATGACTTACTTGGCATTTTCAAGACCATGTTTATGAGATTGTGAAATTCAGGGACACATGCATGCTTGAAATATACACAAGAATCCATACAATGAAAACACCCTAATGATACTGAATCCTTGGATATCTAATATTCATATCTAAAGAATGCAACATTAACTCTATGGATAATTTCCGTTTATATTTTTAACACATTGATAATCCTCCGTCATTGGATAATTTACATCTTTAACACTCTGGTAATTCAGAGTTAAAGGATACATTTTGTTCATATTTTAACTCTTGGATAATTCTGAGACATTGGATAACGTCCATTTATAGTTATAACATAAAACAACTCAAGCACAAATATTAAGTATAAGTTTTTTTTATCTATCCTTCAAAGACACCCAATATCGTTCATACCTTATTATTAACATCTGTACATAATTAACACATACCTATCTACATGAACAGCAGGTAAAGAAGAATGACGATAATATTTACGCATGCATTGAGTCCAAGTGTTCAAACCATAATTATCTATAATTGAACAAACTTAAAAAATTTAATATACTACTGCATTGATTGTAGTAAGAAAAGAAAATATTTATAGTTCAATAGAAGGTGGGTTCTTGCTTAATTCTGGTGTATTGTTTGTGGTTTGCTTAGGACTTAAAAATGGTTCAATAATATATAAACTTATTCACCCCTGAAATTTTATAATGAACTATTCCAACCTCTGAGTTGGAAGAGTTCAAATGTGTCTTCAGGGGTGAATGAGTTAAGGGTAAAATATATGTAGCAACATCTCTGTACCTTGATATACTGTAAAATCCCATCTTGATAGTTTGTAACCTGTACCATGGCCATCATATTTCTATGCATGGATACAGGAGAAGTCTATTTTATCATAGGTGAAATAGAATTTACTGGGAGTGGATGTGCGCAGTGATTAAACAGGTGACATGAGAAGCCACATCATGACATGTGAAGCCACATCATGACATGAGAAGCCACATCAGAAGCTACATCATGACATCTGAAGCCACATCAGAAGCCACATCAGGACATGTGAAGCCACATCATGACATGGGGAGCCACATCAAAAGCCACATCATGACATGTGAAGCCGCATCAGAAGCCATATCATGACATGTGAAGCCACATAAGAAGCTACATCATGACATGGGAAGCCACATCATGACATGGGAAGCCACATCATGACATGGGAAGCCACATCAAAAGCCATATCATGACATGTGAAGCCACATAAGAAGCTACATCATGACATGGGAAGCCACATCAGAAGCTACATCATGACATGTGAAGCCACATCATGACATGTGAATTTACTTCTAACATAAACTTTCACAATTATTTTGTAATAAATAAAGCAATTATTATGAGTACCAAGTCTAAAAGTCTAACCTAAACTTAAATTGACTTTTTTTTCCCAACGATCCCCAACATCCAAGTGGAACCATAGTCCTCTCTGCCTGTAGGTCTTGGACAACGATTCCCCAAGGTTTTTTCACAGCATGTGGAAACATGATTTTGATAATTTCCCAATAGTTTCTAAATGAATATTCATGGATGAAGTGATATTCAATCCCAATTTAATTATTTTTTTGAGATTGATTCCCTTATACCTGATGTCCATTTCTTAAAAAAGAAAAAAAACCACCAAAAAACAAACCTCAGTTGTCCACGAAAGTCTATACCCTTGGAAAGAAATGTATACAGGTTAACCCTTTCACCTCTATGTAGCTTTAGTAGACTCTACCGTGCATTGATCTGGATGAATCCATTATGGTCTACAGTGATGAAAGGGTTAATTAATGAAGTCTGACGAATTGAATGATTTACTTGAGACCAGAATCCTTGCAAATATACACGTACAGGCGCACACAAAACAAATTCACTACAAACTTCAGTAGTTCACGTCACTAATTTATCAAAAATGAGCCAGTGTGTTTAATATCATCATATGGGGGAAATTTACAAATGGAATCATGACTTTTGAAGTTTCATCACCTTCAACTGTTATTTGTGTGCTACAAAAATAAACATTTTAAATTTCGTCTTCACCATAATTTGACAAAGCTTACCTGGTAAACTTGTATATACACAGACATTAAATCATCACAATAGATTCTTCACCTAAAGTAACATTTATCATTAACAGAAAAAAATTCATTAAATTATTAATTTTGATTGGATGATAATATAATGAATAGTTTTATCAATATCTATTATATATTAAAAAGTAAAAAAAAATCAAAACATTCTTTTATGACAGAGACTTAGTTTTGATATACATTTATGTATGTATGATTCAGGAGTAAATCCATTCATAGTAGACAAGTAACACATTTGCATCCAAAGTTCATGATAAAAGAAACAAGCCATTCGGATTGATATGTCTCGCCTATGACCTGCTTTGACCTTCAATGCACATATCAGAGAAACTAACTTAAACGCAAAAACTTCATGTTGACGGAGATGCTGACAAAGTCAATGGACCATGAAAGGTAGGCCGCATCCAGCATTTAATGCATGGGTTGAGATGTACTACCTAAGATGCATCTATGGTCCAAGTTTGGTGTAACACTTCTACTTTCAGTGAAACTAACTTAAACGCAAAACAAATCATGTTGATGGAGATGCTGACCAAGTCAATGGACCCTGAAAGGTAGGCCGCATCCAGCATTTAATGCATGGGTTGAGATGTACTACCTAAGATGCGTCTATGGTCCAAGTTTGGTTGGTGTAGCACTTATACTTTCAGAGAAACTAACTTACACACAAAATCGTAATGTTGACGCCGCCATCACCAGAAAAGCAACACCTAGGGTATGTCTTGCTTCCACTTCGTGGCGGCGAGACAAAAAATATTGGAAGAGAAGGAAAATGCATGATTTTTATCTTAGTCCATGAATGCATATAATCTTGATATAATTTCAATGTTCCATTTCGCCACCTAGAGCTAGCTTACCAAATTGTTTTCTACAATCCCCTTTTCCATTCTTATTAATCCTTTCACCACCATAGACCATAATGGACTCACCCAGATAAATGTAAGGTAGAGTCTACTAAAGTTACCTAGGGGTGAAAGGGTTAATAGTTTCTTTATTTGTCTTCTTTGACTTACAAATGTATTGCAAAACTGTTTCATATTGCAAAAAATGTGCAGGATAAAATCATGGTGGGCAAATCATAGAGTGCTACTATGCATATTTATATCTATAACAAGTAAATGATAGATTACGAGACAGATTCCGGTGGTATAGCTATCACAATGTTCTACTAACATTTCTACCTCCATACTTGAAGAGTGATTTGTTTAGATCTTGTACATATTGAAACAGGAAGACTGTCGTGGTGTTAAACCAAGATGACCTTACTTCAACATAACAGCATCGTATTATAAACTAGAAATCATTGTTAAAATCGCTCCATTGTCTTTTTGTAAAAACTGACAAAAATGTCCCTAAACAACATACACCATGAGGACAGGTCGCTAGGTAAGGGGTACTGTATACCAGTAATTTGACATTCTTCCTTTTTCAAAGTTACTAACTCATTCACCCCTGAAGTTTCAAAATGAACTACATATTCCAACCTTTGAATGGGAGAGTTCAAATGTGTCTTCAGGGGTAAATGAGTTAACTTAATTTCAAAAGAGGTGCATGTAAACCCCTCAAATAAATGTCTTCTTATGTCTAAACCTATATGTTTTGTACAATATGTAGTTATACATAACAAAATGTTTCAATTCAATTTCTTCAAAAAGAGCAAAATCTTTCCTGAGTATCTGCCACTTTCCTTGATTCAGTGATAAATTATAGCCTATTAAAGTATCTTATTACATTTTCTTTTTTTTTACAGTGCCTTGACATTAATTTTTATTGGAATTCTTTTGTTTTTACTGGTTATTTTTAATCATATAGGGAGAAAAAATATCCATAAAGGTACTAAAATCCAATCCGATTTGAAATGGGTCCAAATAAGAAAGGAATGCTCTTGAATACATACAGTGATGGTAATTAAGTATATTTACAAAATTTCTCCACAAATACCCACAAATCTTCATTACAGTATCTTAAGTTTATATTGAACTTAAAAATAAAATTGTTCCTTTAACATTTATTGTCTCTGATTCCCGACAAATATATTGTTACTCCAGATAGCCAGTTTATAGTATGTATTGAAAATTAAGATACAAATTACTGATTTCAGATGTAAATGATTATCGTAGCAAATGCGTCAACAAAACATTTATACAAAATTATATAACCAGGCCCCGAGGCCGCAGTGGCTGAGTGGTTAAGGCGTCTTGATCATCCATGATCACCAGCCAATCACCACTGGGCTGCAGCTTTGAGGCCTAAGTGGGGCAGTTGTCAGGTACTTGACGCAGGTCAGTGATTTTTTCCCTAGTCGGGAGGGGGAAAAGCGAAAAATGAAACATGTGAATTATTTCTGTTTTTACAGTGTAGCAGATATCTACCCTAGGCTATAGTTTCTTACCAATATCGATGTCCAAAAATTTTAACAAATATCACTACCCTTCAACTTTCTGACATATATATCACTGCCTTTACAAACAGCTTTCAAACAAACACTGATCAATAATTTTCTAACCAATTTACTGCCCCTATACAATTTTCAAACCAATTTCGCCGCAAACTTTTTCACCAATACAGTGTATTTGGTGCCCCTATATCCTTCTAACCAATATTGCTGCTCGACAGCTTTGTAGGCCCCTGTCAGATACAAATACATAAATAATCACACCATACACAAACCATGGTCCTTATATCCACAACTGTCCTTAGCTCTTGAAGGTATGTACGACTCGCACCACATACTGTCGACAAATCGGACACTCATTGAGGCGACGCCCACATTGTGTGCAGGAGATCATGTGACCGCACTCCAGGAGCACACAGTCGATCGCGGCGTCCATACAGATCTTACAGATATCATCCTCCGGCTTCTCTCCAGTTACTGGCTCCGCCTTCTGATCTTTAGCTGGAAAGGACAAATATTGAACTTTGATTTTCTACTGATTACACATATAAGGAAAGCCAAATAATAAGTGTTGTTTGTTTCAGGTAACCCTACCTACCCTCATTTTTTGTGCCTATCCAAAACTCTTCTGAAAATATTCATTGAGGCACTGTTGAAGTGTAAATTACTCTCCTATATAAACTTTATACAAAAAAAAAAAAAAAATACAATTTTTTTTTATTACCTACATGTATTTACCCCTTTTTTTTTACAGATTGTGTGTAAGTGAAAAGTTATTTATAGTGGAACATATCACAAAAAGTATGAAATTAATAAGAGTTTTCAGCACACAAAAACAACCCCTATATGCTTTGGTCTAACTATTGCTGAGTTTGAACAGTCAATTATTTATACCTTTTTAATAATATTATTCTAAAAAGACGGTTTTTATATAAGTCTACTTAAAAGTCTACTTACATTCTGGTGAGTCTATATCTTTTACTGTAAAAAGAAAATGCAAAATTATTTAAATTGCTATCCATATCTCACATACATGTTCTTTTAAAGTTGATTTTTATTCTTCAAATTTAAAATATTTACGTGTTATTTGAGAGTGACAATTTAGAGTAAGGTAATGTTGTTCTTAATTTTGCAATAAAGGAAGAACCAGTTGATAAAATGAATGTTTACATGTCGTTAAACCTGTCCAGCTTGATCAGATAAACATGTTCTTTCAAAGGATCAAGGCAGTATTGGTTTCTGATCTTTACTCAAAACTTGAAAGCCATATAATATATGAATCTAGTCCATACAGGTATACATGCACATATTGTTCATATTATACTTATATAAGAATGATTTGAGAGAGAATTAGAACTCTAAGTCAAAGAAACCAATAAAGATTTTATGAAAAGGGCATAAGTTCCGTAAAATTGTACACAAAATAGAAAAAGGGGTATTTCTCTGGGAAAAACTGGTTGAAATGACAAAAATTTTTTTGTGCCAACCATGTGGAAGTCACTGACGTCACATAGGGATCCTTCTATATCGTTTCTGCTTTGTGGGCGACACATACAAACTAGGGCACATAACTTCCTATCATAACGAGCATTATAATTGGTCAAGAATAGCAGAAGTAGCATGCTGAACCATATTTATATTGTAACAGAAATCAGAAAAGGGACATAACTCGAACAAAAATTGTTAAAACGAAAATCTGATCACTCCATATCATAATGATCATTTTGACTTTGTTTCATTAAAATCAATCATTTATAAAATTCGGCTGCAGATCGCACGCTGTTTTAATGATTCCCATTCTATAAAACGTTAACAGAAAACTTTACTTCTTTTACCTTTTTGTTCGTTGGTCTTGTGTTCCCGCCACAACCTCTTGACTCTATCGACCAGCTCTGGTTTCTCGCAGCAGCCTTTGTAATTGACAAAGTTTGTGACCAGGACTTCCTTTAGCTGCCGGACTGTGAGGTTGTCAACATCCTCCAGTGAGTTGATTTGGCCCAGATTCATCCTCACGCGAGGTGTGGCCGTCTCCCGAGGAACCTATAATGGTAATAAGGATACAATGTAATCTTAACATACATGTGTACAACGGAACCTCGTAATGCCACCCAATCCCTTTGCCACCTCGTTTACTGCCATCATATGTGAAGTTCCTTTTTGCTTCTTTCCTTAAGAATTCCATACATGTTTCCCTCAATGCTAATTTTTCTCATGATAAATGGTATCAGTATAACAAGGTTTTACTGCAGTTACATCAGGGCAATAAAATTGCCATTCGTCTGATACAATTTTTCAGGTAACGAACATTGTTTTTTGATCACTACAGCTACATCATTCCTATAACATGAAGAAAAGAATTGATTTTGATACTTTACCGTTATTTATAATGAGCTAATACATGATAAATTTCTAAATAAGTATGTAACCATTTTTTTTTTTTATTTTTTTTTATAATACACTGCGTGGATACATAAACATCCAAAGACATAACAATAAATCTCCTTATTTGAAACAATCTTTCCTTCCTTACTCATTTACAGGGTCTCCTGTATCTTACAATGGTTGGACAGATGAATGAGATATATATATGGGTGGTTATCATGTTTGTCCAACTTCAGTTAGTTAATTTTCAGATTGTACAAGGTTTAATGAACTAGTTAAACATGATAATCAACCGTCACAAGTTTGGGGTCCTTTTTCTCCCACAATGTTCAGATAACCATGTTCCTCTTTGGAGTACATTATTCCTCTTTCTGATCGGGGAAACAATTGCCACAAACTTTGACGTCACAAAGTATTGTTATGTGACGTCATAATAAGAAGATTGACCACTGAAAAACAAGCCATTCGTATTGATATGCCTCGCCTATGCCCGCCCTCCTTTGACCATCAATGGACATAACAGAGAAACAAACTTAAAAGCTAACCAACTGAGGTACTTGGTCAATGGTAGTTGAGCTACTGTTTAGCCAGGGTCTCCTCTGGCCCTGACACCAGACTTTGACATTTTGACAGATAGATGTCTGTTGTGGGACCAGAGCGCACTGCTATATGAAAACCATCGTACAAAATGTACCAATCCGGACCGGAAAAAGAAAATATCATTCTTGTTTATAGGAATTCCGGACCGTCTCTTTTTGTTGATTAGTCACTTCCTTGACTTACAAAATGAGCGTTCACTCGGGTGGAAAATTTTGACCAATTGAAAACCGAGGACTCTACTGATTGAATTGTGAAGCTGTTGGTGATAATAAGAACGGAGTTGGATCAATAAATAATCCATTTATCGATATATGCGTTGTGTCATAAACAATTTTTGTTGTCAACACCTGAAAACTTTCTAATACGAAAAATTCCACATTTTCATATAGTAGTGCGCTCTGGCCCAATGCCAGACATCTACAGTATATCTGTCAAAATGACGAAGTCTGGTGTCAGGGCCAGAGGAAACTCGGACTACGCTACAGTTATATCCAATGAAATTAACGGGAGGTTACTGTATTTATAGAAAACCCACAGAAGAACTCTCTAGTGTTTTGCCTGCAGTGGGACGTGGATCCTTAAACACATTACCTCTTCATCTTCCTCCTCCCCAAAAATTTCTTGTCGAAACATGGCTTGTCTCATTTCCGCCTCCTGTCTCTGTCTTAGCCTATCTCCCCGTTCTGCCTCAGACTCTGGCGCGGGGGGTTGGGTTGGCTGCTGGGGGGCGGGGGTTTGCGGTCCCTGGGGTTGGTGGGAGTTGTGGGTGTCCTGAGTGCCTCCACTGCTTATTGTACTACCAGACAGGCTACTTGGCTGTCTAGATAGTGACTCCTACATTTGTTACAATACAAAACAATTTCATTAAGTTCTTCTTTTATGCAACATTAGATTCACATTAAATTGAAGTCATAGAGCCAACATGGTATGAGTTACAGGTAGGTAGAACAGTCTGGCACTGCTCTGAGTATGGATACCGAAGCGTATGCAGGGTGATAGGTATTGAATATGTAAATACAAGAGGCCCAATGGGCCTGCATCGCTCACCTGGTATTAATCTCACAATTGTTAACTTAAAAGTGAACTAAAATAAAGCTACAGGCAAAATATCAGTGTCTTGACTTCAGAAGAACCTGTTAAATGATTAAAACACATTTGACCCCTGTGACCTTGAAAGTCAAACATGGACATTTAAAGTTGAACAAACGTCATAGCCCTTCCTACAAGAATGCAACTTGCCAAATATCACCACCTTATATCTTTTGTTTATTGAGAAGATGACTTTTAAAGATTTATACACTATGGACCAGATGTGACCATGAAAGTGTGTCATGGTCAATTCAGAAGAAGTCGTTTAAAGATTTCAACATATTTGACCTCTATGACCTTGAATTGGGCAAAAGTCATTAATTTGAACAAACTTTGTAGCCATTCATGCCAACATCCTACTGGCCAAATATCATCATCCTGGACCTTTTGGTTATACAGAAGAAGTTGTTTAATGGTTTTTAAGACAATTGACCCCTTTGACCTTGAATATGAGTGAAGGTCATCTGTTTGAACAAACTTGGTAGCCCTTTATCCAAGCATGCTACTGGCTAAATATCAACACCCTAGACATTTTGGTTATTTAGAAGAAGTTATTTAAAGATTTCTACATATTTGACCCCCCTGTGACCTTGAATATAGGCAAAGGTCATTCATTAGAACAAACTTGGTAGTGCTTCATTCCAGCATGTTAATGGCAATATATCATCATCCTCGGCCTTCTGCTTATTCAGAAGATGTTGTTTAAAGATTTTAACATATTTGACCCCTGTGCCCTTGAAAATGGGCAAAGGTCATTCATTTGAACAAACTTGGTAGCCCTTTATCCCAGCATGCTACTGACTAAATATCATTATCCTGGGCCTCTGGGTTATTCAGAAGATGTTGTTTAAGTAAAAAGTTGACGATGGACGACGGACGCCGCACCATGGCATAAGCTCACTTGGCCAGGTGAGCTAATAAGAAGGGGATTCCAATCACAACACAGCCGACACGCCTGAACTTTGTTGTCACTGTAACCTCTCTCAATATATCAAATCCACATGATGCTAATACATGTATACCTTTACACAAAATGAGTGCATTATCAGATTGGTTTATTTTCGATACAAGTACCAGCAAATGGGAAATTTTCACCCTCATAATGCTTTTCTTTCTTATATCCACTCATCAACTGGAGAGTGAATTCAACCTTGGCTCAAAATGTGGAATTAGGGTGATTACCTCAGTATTGATTTTCTTTCCAAATTTACTTTATATATATATATATACAATGTACATATAGGGCTATTTCTCGAAATAACTCATCTACAAAATCTGTTTAAAAACCAGAGTTATGGGCTTATAAAGGACAAGTCATATAAAAGATGTATTTTGAGTTGGTGCTCTAACATCAATCGGTACAATTTTCCAAACTATTATTTCAAAAAACTGAATGATATACATGTACTTGATTAATTCAGTATTCATGCAGAAATTTGAATTACATGTATTACAGTGTAGGAGATTTAAAGAGACCAAAGAAAGTATGTTTAACAGTTGACAACTTACCAAGTCTTCTACTTCCGCAGACTCTTGGGTAGGGGATTTGGCGAAGTTGACAAACAACAGATCTATGAGATCGTGTTTCTCTTTACACGTGTTTGTCGAGACGTTCCGTTTATTGAGCAAGATTCGTAATTCCTTTACCTTCCATTTCATCAGGTCAGACCGGGTGAATTTTCCCGACATTAGCACTTTACAAGTGTTACATTGTCTGTATGTCGATCGGTTATTGACCGGGTCCCGATAACGATGCACACAGCTTGAACAAAAGTTTCTATCACAGTATCGACAAATTTTCTGTAAAAGTGAAATAAAAAAATAGTCAATTTTTTAAAAATATAATAATGTTTTATAAAATGGTTATGATTTGGAGAAAAAAAATGATTTTCTGTCATCTAGAATTTTTGAACTGTCATAATCTTGTTCCTATCCCCGATCTTTATATTTTTGGCAGAGCTATTGTGATCTTGTTATGGCCAAATATATCAGCAGAACCCCTCACTTTCCATCAAGAAGAGAAATAATGAGTTCCATAATTTAAAACAATTCTAGATTTATTTAATACTATATTTAAAGGTCAAGTTTACCAATTTTATTAAACTACTCCATTGAAACAGCGTCATGAAGTAATTAAATCATCTGTACATCAATGAAATATTTTCATGAAAAATATAATTTCATGAAAAAATCATCCCAAATAGCAGTTGTGAAATGATATACACAAGTAAATGTTAGTAGGATGTTTCTTTGTTATAAAATTTTTTCCAATGTATTTATTTTCTGATATGCAATAAAACTTGAAGTAGACACATAAAAATATTAAGAAACTTTTCAAATCTTATAAATTTAATTATCATTCATTGTATGCCTACCAATGCAAGCTCTTTAGATTACGATCTGGTGTATTGAAAGAGGTTGACCCGTCACTTTTAGGTTTTTGAAAAATTTACCTTTCTCTTGAAAAGATTGAAGTTTGTTTGGCAAGCTTCACACGTCATGATGTTTGGAGCAGTCGACTGTTGTTGGCCCCGATTAAAGTTCACATTGGTTGTGTAGCCCGAAGATTGAAAGGTGAAGGTCGCTGTGCCATTTTGCCCTCGCACTGCTGCTGCACCCATCAGATCATACACTCAAGGTCAGTCAAACAAAATCTCAAGGTCATTCAGGAAATCAATTCAAGGGCATATGTTCGTTAATAATTCAGCTTGTTGATATCCAGATTGATTGTTTGGCACAATTTGTTTATTAGCAGCTAGGGGCTATACACTTGTATCATCTGAAAAGAAGTGAAAACAAAATCACAGTAAGATTCAAACTTGTTTTACCACACTAGAACTACGTATAATATAGGTCTTCACATCAACTTCATGTAGGCCTAGGGCTGCAACAATATTGTCTCGTATCTTATTGTGAAATTATCTTGTGTATCAAATTGAATCAATTTGTTTGCCTGTATCGCGATACACGAACAGTATCAAATTATCAATCAATTTTCTTTATCAAACTGTAAATATTATTATTTTTATAATTATTCAGAATATATGGTCCACTGTATAGTCACACCCAAAAGTACTAAAAATTATACAAAATTATTTCAATAGTATTACTATTGAAGTCTGACGAATTTGATATTTGTATCGTGATATGTATCGTATGATAAGCATACCATGGTACCATGAGTTAGGCAGCTCTAGTTTCATATAATGTTAGTCTGTAATATGATTTTGAGAAGATTATATTGATTAAAATTATGGATGAAAATATCAGGTGGAGTAGAATAGTCTTTAAAGTAATGTCATAAGGAGAATATTACCCTTCAATTTCTAGAAACCCATCCAATGGTACAGAGGAAGAAGGATTTTAAAGACTTATGCCTCAAATTTGGGCCCCATCCCTCTGGACCCAGAGGGGCAACACCCTTCGTTTATTCAAAATTAAGACCCCATTGGCCAAGGATGCTCCTGAGAGTCAATATCACAAATAACAAACCTCCACATGATTATAATTCAACCAATGAGAATATTGGAAAAAATGGTGTGTTATCGTCTTATATAACATTTCATTGAATGGTAATAGGATGGTCACCGTGACACGTTACTTTGTTCTATAGAGACATTGATTTCAAGCACCTGTTGTCAATACTTTCCACTCTACTGAATAGTCACAATATGATCCAACCAAGTTAACATGGCATTCAAACTGACTATGAATGCAATGACCCATGCTGTAATGTCATCATTGTTATGACGTCATAAATGTAACATTTCCATACCACTAATCCTCTTTTGAATATGGCTGTTCAATAAATTAAACAAGCCAGCTACACAATGCAAGTATTGAACAGCATTTAATTGGCATTCATAGACAATATGAATGCTAGCTGGAACATGACAAATTAGACATGAAACGCTAGCAGCCTGCTTCACAGAATTGGTAATATTCCAGTTGGTGTTTATTATGCTTCATGCTTAATTTGTCAATTTACAGTTGGCATTCATGTTGACAATGAATGCCAACTGAAAACAGTATTTTTGTTTAGTGTTTACTGACTATTGAAATATAATTGCGTGATTTTCTTTCCTCTAATGTAGACATTTTTGAACATGTTTTTGTAGGTTATTACAGTAAAAACGCGAAGAAACTATCCATAATCATTGAGAACCTTTGAATTGTATATACGTGCAAAGATTGACCAGAACTTATCTGTCATATATTAAATATTATGTTATATTACATAAATGTCTGCATTTAGATCTTTTGTAAATAATTTCATATATTTATTGTATGTGGACAACATTTATTAACAATTTATATGTACATATATATATATGAAATAAATTGCAACAAGCATGAATATATACGTTTCCACATGAACAAACAAGTGGTATCTTCTGCCTGAAAGCATATTATCCTAAACTATTTCATTTAAAATAATAATAATAATAATCTTTTTATTTAACGTCGTGTACAATTTGACACAATATTGTAAAAATGTGATTCATATATATGAATATAGGCAACAGATTTTGCTTCACAGAAATTAAATTGTTTACTTCAATCACAGATACTGTCCTAGCCTTGTCTGTCAATACACCCATAATATAATATGAGTATATATATTATATTATGAGTGTATTGACAGACGAGGCTAGACCTTGGATATTTTCACAAAAGTATTTTGTCTAAATCAATAGTTTTTTTTTAATTATATCATAACCTCATCCAACTCAATAATTTTGTTTAAACATTATTTTTCGATCTTACCTTTAATAGCTGTTAATTTTCTGAATTTCCTGTTATACAGAATAACTGACAAGGAAGTAAAACGTCTAATCTAATTCCGTGCCAAAACGGTGCTTTCTAGAACTCTGGTGTTATACAGGGGTCATCAACTTACTAGTGTATACCGAAAATAGCATAATAATGTACAGCAAAATGCATATATCATCTGATATACCTGTACAGGGCTAATTCCAAACTAGGGCAGTAGGGGACAAAATCACATGACAAAGACGAAGTCAATGTGAAAACAAGTGACTGCTGGCAGATGTGTACACACGTCTGTGTATATATCACATATATACACTGCAGACAACAGTAGACACTATGTAATACAGTACACAAGTACACGCGTACGCACCCATGTAAACACAAGGGACTTTTCATAATAATTTCAGTAAAAATTCTGAGAACGACGGCCAATAAACATGCACAGGTCTGTCACCGTTTTATGAAGGAAATGGTGAACTCAAAATAATCCTTAAAGGAATAGCGTACCGGAATTATCAAACCAAGTCCTCTGCTATGTCTGCTGTATGTTGTGAGTGTCACTTATTACGTTTCGACAGTCCGTCACGGTTCAGTTGTTCCACCATACCTTTTCTTCCCGTTACCAATTGTCACCAATGCCGCGTACGTCAATAATCGTGGTCAATCGTAAACTTCAATCGAAGCTCTTACTCTGTCTCGAACGTTCAAGCGTATTGGAAACCACGAACTCGTGGATGTGAGGCACCAAGGGATATTATGAGAAATTATAATGTAGGGTTATCGCGTGTGTGTACAGTGCTATGCAATCTGTGAAACCCGTCAGCTAAAATTAAAGCTGACGAGACTCATTCTGAACCAAATGAATAATTATCTAACTATTTAATGAAAAGATCACCATCTTAAATATTATTCATTAATTTTGTTAAAAAGTATCTGATAAAAAAAGTTCAATGTCTTGACAGGTGCTGCATGTAACTTACCCACATATAATTTCCATCAGAACAGCTAATCTATTGCCTTTCAACAGAGACGTATATATTACATGTATATACGTCTTTGCGTTCAATGACATATTTTTCTATATGATAACTATACTGTGTTTTGTCCTAAATTCGGTTAGTGCTAATTCTAATAATTTACAAAGTATATCCTATATACTGGTTTTTTATGTCTCTGGTTTCTCTTTCTGGGCGAAACGACTTCATCCTGAACAGCAGTCATTACTATTAGAGCAGTGCATAATATGTAAACCAAAATCCCCACTATGTCAACATAAGATATATGTATAACTGGAGTGGTACTCCGATACCTATACACGTGACTTATTAATTCTAGACTAAATGATATACATTTAAATATATATTGTTTTAGTATATTCACGGTTAGATAAATCTATTTCTGTGGTATTTTTTTTTATTCCATTTTTTTTTTACAATACAAGACATATATGACATTATACATAAGTATACATGGCTGTTCATATACATATTTTTTTAATTTTATTTAAATAAATTACTCTGATCTCATTTATCAATCAATGTACATGTATACATTTTGACAAGAAAAAATTAAATATCTTTATATAATTTAATTTTGCCTGTCTCCCCCATAATATTGTTTTTTGGTAACAACTGATGACGGAACTAATTTTTACACTTTAGAATGCAAAATTACAACACAGCTTTTGTTTAGCGCAATTGTTTAGTTTACGTAAAAAATAAATAAATCTTTAACTGTGCATTTACAACGTGTTTGTCTATTATTTTTAAATTAAATTATAAAGAATGCCCAAGATTTTGTTTTGGTATATACGGTATATACCGAAAATAAATTGTGCACTTTTTTGCATAAACCTTAAGTACATTAAAATTAGAAGATTTGTATCGATCTCCCGTTTCCTACTTTCAGAGGAACAGTGATTCATGACTTAAAAATGAAGTGTTTTAGAAGGAAAAGACACTTAAATAAATCCTTTATAATTCATGATTACTCATGCAAATTAGTAACCCGGACACGAACAATTATATCAACGTTTTACTAGCATATATATATATAATGTATCTCCTCTCGGTACATATGATTTTTTACTTGCAAATTGAATATGAAAGCAAATGAGAAAGAGTTACTGACAAAGAGTAAAAAATATGTAACAGGAAAGAGAGAAGGGTTAGTAGAAAGGTAATTTATCACAACCAGTAAGTGTTTCTATGTGACGTTTCCGTGACTAGTACGGTACGTACCTTGTCACCTTCATCAGACAAATGACCAGCGAAGAAGCGCACGGTAGTTGTTAGACTGGCTACCTGCAGCCCCTAAGTTTTTATGAAGAATTTCTCAACTGCATTTTACTACTACCTTATCTCCCTCTAGTTTAGAACTTCCAAGTGATAAAAAATTTTTGAGTTAATATTTTTTTCTTAATAATTCAATATTCTAGAGACGGGGGCCAGTCTAGGTAGTTTTTTTTGTTGATTAAAAAAAAAAAATATTCAAAATTAAACTGCCAAAAAATGTTAAAACTCTTTTATTGGCATGGCTTTGTAAATCATAAATCATATTTCAAGAACCCCATATGAAACATATGAACTTTTATGAAACATAACAAAGATAAAATAGTACACAATCAAAATATGAAACGTTTGTTGTAAGCAGATTCTGTACTGTGTAAACATAAAATTAACAGTTTCGCCGTCAGTTTCACAGGTGCTAAACAGTTTTAAACACGATTTAATAGCATAGACAGTTTCATAACAGCCAAGTTACACATGAGTCCACATATCTATCTATGTCATCAGCCATTATTAAATGTATATTACGGGGACGGTATCACTGCGCCAGTTATTATCACGAAGGAGATCACCATTCAATTTTACTTGGAATATCCTCCGTCTTTGCTTATTGCAGAGTTATCTTCTCTTGTGAGCATGCATGTATTGATTGTTACGTCATTTGTTTGTGAGAGTAACGTCATCATTTTTTGAGAAAAAGACGTAATTTTCTCACACAAACCAATGACGTAACAATCAATACCTGCTCACAAGAGAAGATAACTCTGCAATACGCAAAGACGGAATAGAAGATGAACGAACCAAACCGATTTTTTTCTGACTTATAGTAATTTTCCCTGTCAAATTATCAATGGGCTTTTCGGCCTTTCCCTTCGAGATGTGAATATGGTTGCTGTGACAACGTTTGTAAAGTGCATGGTTCGCAATGTAAAGGTCATGAGTTCGACCCCTGCAATTTTTCTGTTTTCTGTTTTATTTGTATTTTCAAACTTTCATCAAATTTTGAACCATTTTGATTCTGAAAAAATGCAAGGCAGTATGTGATTTTTATAGAATAGTTCTTTTGAAAAGGACTAAAACAAATATTTTGCAATAGTGACAAATGTTATATATTTTGACTAGGTGGTACCCTTAATTTACCTTAAATGCTTAATGCTCTTATACATAATTTGTAAAAGAATACTTTATGATTTATTTACTGAATACTTATTAAAACTGTAATTTCAGGACATTTCCTTTATTCAACATCAACACGTTCCTCCCTTTTAATTTATACAAAATCTTCCCTTCACCTAGTTAGAAACTCACAAGGTATCCCCTAACAAACAGTCTATCAACACGAAGTAACATCAGGTCGCTCTAGACAACTGAGTCTGCATAATCAGCACGTTAGGCTAATACAGTTACAGTTGCGCTCAAATTTCATACAATAAAAAAGTCTTTTTGATACACATAACACACTATGGATACACTTGTTAACAATAACATGAGCGTAGGGTACCTATGCTGGTAAACGATCGAGCGCAATCTGAGACGTCAAATGGACATGTGTAATTTTGTATCTTTTTTTTTTATTCGAAGGCATATGGTTTTTCTGTACAAGTTGACTCATCACTGTCCCGTTTTAATGTTCAAATTACTTCCCGAAATGTTGAACTGAACAAGAATGCCCCCCCCCCCCAAAAAAAAAACCAACCCCCCCGACATTGGCGATCAATTAATGACGTCACGTTATCATAGTGTAAAATGATGCTAAAATGATCGGAACCCATACCTTTTTCAGTTCGTCGATTTGATCAGTGGATAACAACTGATGAGTTTCAAGCGAAACTAGGATATCTTTGGCTCATTCTGCCTCTATTGAAAGCACTGCTTGTAGCGAGGCAGGATCGTGTTTTCCCGANTTGCAAACAAAGTGTAGACGTAGACAGGACCTTGTATTTCTTGGACTGAACACTGGCTGTATCCCTTTAGTAATATCAATCAGGTATGTAATAAAAGTATACACCACGGGACTACATGTAATATAACATGTCATTATAACCACAAAGTACTTTATTCTTCGTGTGTTTGAAAAATTTGGTTAAATATTCCCATCTGGTCAAAGTCGATAAGAAGACTAATTAGGGACTCCTAAATCAATTAACATGGAACGTGCACCAGTCGGGTTCAGATGAAAAGCAAACACATGGCGGGAAAAATCGATGCGACGAATCTCTGGTATAGCAGCCTGGTCCACATCTACGTATAGTCACGACCGACCTTGACAGATCCGAATAGAACACAAGACGCACTGACACAAGGACGCTGACCAGAAGATAGATCCCCTGGGTACCGCGTAGATCCCCGTAGGGTTCCACATAACACCAACAACTTACCCGAGTACTATCTGATCGTTCTTCATAAGGTACGTATATACTCCATCACCGCCTGTTAGCAAGCATGTCGTGTGGTAGTTTGTGTGTGTGTGTATATGACTGTGTCGCACGTCTATATCAGGGTATATAAACATTTAAACGTTATCGCACAAACAGCTACACGGCAGTATAGTACATAAATGAATATATACACACATTCATGGGATCAAAATCCGGTTCATAATGTTAAATTTTCGCTTTTTTTAACTGCACCTAAACACGTGATTGATAAAACTGTTATTGTAAACCAACATGACTTGTAAGATTTACTTATATTACGCACCTGTAAAACCTTACCTCTATTCTGTAGACAATACGCTCATTATCCAAGCTGCTGCTGTCTGTGGGGTTTAAATCACATCGCGTCCATGAAATACCAATCACATCTTGTAATGTAAATCATTGCATTTGATAAACCTGTTCACTGAATCGTCACACGAAAATGTTGAAGTAACGTGACTAAACGTATTCATATATGCGCAAATGACAAACATCTGTACACTAGCACACCTGTCGCCCCCCGATGATAAGGTGTTGATACGGGTTAGCGTTGCCTTGGCAACCTCATGCATTTTTTGTGCATGTATTTAAAGACTGCGTGTTATTTGGAGCAGTATGTAGAAAAAAATAATAATAAATTAATTTATTAGAACTTTTTATTGAAGTTACCTTTTTTTTTTCTCTCTCGCCATAATGATTTTATTCAGGTAACCGTTTACCATGTATTAAAATGCGATTAATGTCCCCCTCCCCCCTCATAATCGAGGTTTTATTTTGTGCCTCCTGTTACGGTAAGCATTGAAGACACCAAAATCACAAGGAAGCAAATACACCAGCAAATGACCTTAGCTGCTCATAAGAGCTCTCGGGCGCCGTCAACAATACACTGACGTCACGTCAACAATGCATTACGGCTTGTCAACAATGTTTTTTAAGGAATGATTTTTATTTTTTCAACATTTATGAGGTCATAACAACAATGGGTTTATGGACATATTGAATGAATCGCGTTAGCGATTCATGTAAAATATGTCCAAAAACCCATTGTTGTTATGACCTCATAAATGTTGAAAAAATAAATATCATTCCTTATATTTACATTGACGAATCCTTTCAGTGGATCGATATAACAACGAATAAAACAAATAAACAGGGTTTGTTCCTGCTTATACACGGGTGCAACGCAGTGGCGAGAACAGTGTTTTTTCGCGGGGAAATGTGACACTATCGTGAGAGATCTTAGCAACCGTCAACAACAATAACACAACAAAATGTAGTTCCATATTCAATGTTTATTTGTAGCACAGGACACGTGAATACGTGGATATTTCACAAAGCACAGTTCAATAATATTTTAAGATGTAAGAATTAAGCATCTAGTTCGGTCGTTCCGAGTGAGTAGTTTTTGTAGTGTATTACTACGCAGTGTGATCAGGTTACTATCAGTTCCCACGTGCTGAGATTCTATGAACACCTGTGTTATGCATTTATGAATGTAATTTTTGTCAATGGGTCTAAGCATACAGAATGTAAATATTAGCCCGTAACGTCAATATTGCATTATATATATCAGGTTCTACAGGGTAAGACTAAAAGAATAATTTACCTCCTTGCCTCATGTTTGGCAATTTTGGCAATTTAAGAATCTGTCCCTTCGAGGTTTGAGGTCCCCTATCTCATCCCAAGGAGTGATTTTTTTTAATCCCACATGAGTGTTCTGTATGGGGCAAGTTATCTTACACCCATTACGTAGATATAGCGGTAATCAAGATCTGGCTCAGATACTGTTTGTAGATTTTTATCAATCTACCTGGCGACATTTTCCAATGACGTCATGACAATTTTAGGTTCATATAATAGTATTTCGTTTTCTACCTGACAGAGTATTTTTGACGTTGTTTGAGTATCTGGCGTATATATAATGGTGTACGTTTAATCAGCTATATGCTATTCTGAAATACCTACCTGTAGCAGTACAAACTCATCATCACTTGTTGTCAGTATGAGAATACTCGTTAAATTGAGAACGGCTTGAGAACAACGTAAGAAAGGATTTCCCCATTTGGTTATGTTTATGGTTTAAATAGAATGTCTGATCGCGGCAGATAAATATCAAGAACTGGAAATAGTACCCACACAAAGGTGTGCCATGTGAGAAAATAAAATAGTCTGTCGTGAAGAAATACTAATTAGATTATGAAAATATTATTGATATTGTGAGGACTATCTTAGTTTAAAGGTTAATTGCATTTCTTCGCGCTGAACTTCTATTTATTAACATTTGTCACAGACCAACCGGGATCTCGATGACCATTAGGCCTTAAAAGACGGTTGAAAGATGTGATGCTAGTTGACTTTCAACGAATAGAGAAATATATAAGGTAGTAGTATATACGACAAACAGTGTATCATACAATGTTTTCAAGATTCATTGTGAGATTTTTTTTTTCATCTGGAGCACGTGTGTAGTAAAAAGGTAATAACAAGCTTAAGACACGATTATATGGGCCAGTTCACGTAAAAACTGATGATATTCTAAATTTTGAAGAAGAAATTGTTTATGGCTTAATAATTATATCAACCACTGGTTCTAAACCCCCTTCAATTCTCTGTATTAAGGAATATGTAAGATTTCCCGGGATTTTTTTCATTCCGTTTTTTTATTGAGTTCATGAGCAAAATACAACAGGTAGGCAAAACTTGCTCCATATGCTTGAAAGTATATGATATTCAATTAGGAATAAGTAAATCAAAATATAAATGCATCATATATATATATATGATAGGGTTCCATTTCGGGTACCAACACGTTACACTGCGACTCGCGGCACATCCGCTCAGCAATTATAAGCTTCTACAGCCGAACCAGCATGACACGTCGTGATAGGAAGTTCTCAGCTAGGCTTCTAAGGGAGATGTCCGCTCAGCAAGATTATACAGCCGAACCAGCATGACACGTCGTGAGAGGAGGTTCTCAGCGATGCTTCCAAGGGAGATGTCCTCTGAGCAAGCTTCTAAAGGCGAACCAGCATGACACGTCGTGATAGGCGGTTCTCAGCGATGCTTCCAAGGGAGATGTCCTTGTGGTTGTTTCAACCACTTCTGCCTCCCTTGTTATTGTACAGGGCGACGGTTTCAGAGTCTGACTTGTGACACAGCTTTATTCCTACACTGACAGCATTATTTTCAGCACTTGATCAAGTCTAGATGAACTCAGTCGTTAACAGGAGCTTTTCCTGGTGACAGACTGTCAGTTGCCTTGTTGAGTTCCTAAGACTTTGGCTCAGGGTCTAATTAATCCCTAATGGGTAGATGGTCAATTGCGTCAAGTGCGCAGGGAACAGCTCAGAGAATTGCTCCGTCCATCTCTCCATCTGCTTTGTATACTTGGAATTATAGTAAACTTCAAAATGACGCTGATCCGATTGCGTTCATAGCTATATGAACGCAATTTATTTTGGTAATGCTCATTAAAGAACTTGCAGTTGAAATGTAAATAATATATAAGATTGAGTAATGTTTTTTTCCTCTACGAACGGGATTGGTGAATACATTTTACGCATCTGTCTAAGATTAGTAAATGGTTTTAAAAACATCAATGTCATAGATAACGTAGTCTAATATAAGGAGAATACTCTACAATGATGTCCAAAATATGTCGTGAAGTAGATAATGTACTCAAATGAAGGTTATACAGTAGTCTAAGATAAGTCGAAAGGTAGATACCGCTCCCTAATAAATGCCGATGACGTCGCTCATGATAAGCTTTCAGGCCTATGTAAACTGAGTACTCAATGACCTCATTAAAAATACGACGTCAGGTAAATAAAGTACTTGCAATCTCAATGACGTTATAAAAATAAGTCTTCAGGGAGATACTATAAGGTACTCTTTTATAGCCTAAAATCTCAATGACGTCATAAACATACACCGTAAGGCAAAGAAAGTATTAAAATACTAAAATATTAACGTATTATAATGCTCAATAACAACGAAAAAAAAAAGGTTAAAATATATTAATATTTTTCCGTCACATGGTAGGATATAGTAGTGTTACCTGGAAAAACAGTGAATGAATAAATAAATACATATTAAGAAATGGTATCAAACAAGCACTAGAAAAAGTTATTCTATGAAAATAGTCTGATATGATGATAGGATAGGCAGCACGAGTTGGGGTGCCATAGGCGACTATATTGGTATTCACACATGCGCAAAATAAATTAACATGATGTTAGTTTCTTTACGATGCATATACCATATAACATTGGACTGCTCTGCCCCTGTGAATTACAACCAGTTAAACAGAATAAAACCCCATAATTTGAACTCAAATTCGATAAAACCAGTGCAGAATATGAATAAAAGAAAGATAAAAATAGAGACTTTTGAAAAAGTACAAGGCTAATATGGGTAGGTGTTCCAAAAGGGTAAGCGTCTATTGCGTCATCGACTTTTGCCATGTTAATCAGGGCCAAATCCAAATAATGTAACGTTCTCAATGCAGGTTCTGGGGTAGTAACAACAAGGAACACTAATGAACACTAATATCGTCCTTCATAACAGACACAGAAATAACGTTTTCCCCAATAAGATCATGAGGGCCACCATACAAACTCGTCCATAGTCTTCAACAACCTGAATCTTTGAACCCTCCCAGAGAGGAATTTACTAATAGACTGGCGCTGTCTTTTGTTGCGATCAACAAAGACACTTTACATAAGGTTATGCTTTCCCTCGCTAACCATTAACGACAGGAGTAAATCATGGTGACATTTTTAATTGCCAGAGTTATTTCTTTTAAGCAGTGATATACGCTTTTTACTATTTGTCGAATTTCAAATAAACCTGAACCATGAGTCATAGAAGGACGAAACAGCTGTATGGTGCAGTGTATTTCTTTATTTGCATACTGGTTCCATTATCAAATTTTAAAGGTACAATCCCCTGTGTTTATTTTACGTTCGTTTTATATATTGTAACCTTTTATGAAATATCAAAACATTGTACAAAAGTGGAAACGTCTATGGTATATTGTTTTAGTGGTTATAGCGATTTTTAAGCACTATTATATATATATATATAGCCTGATGGTGACATAAGACTCCTTATTGGTGGGTAGCGAAGCATGTCATAGCAAATCTCTGTTTAAAGGTTCCTGTACCACTGACGCTGAAACTGTAACGAAGTGCTGGAAACCTTCATTTGGTCGTGACTATAGCTTTGATAACTCCTTGTTTCTGGAAAGAACACCACCCCTTACGGGACTTTAATAGGAATAATGGAGATGAAATAAACAAAATATAACC
The DNA here is from genome assembly GCF_002113885.1 of Mizuhopecten yessoensis. Classification (NCBI taxonomy): domain Eukaryota; kingdom Metazoa; phylum Mollusca; class Bivalvia; order Pectinida; family Pectinidae; genus Mizuhopecten; species Mizuhopecten yessoensis. Next base: position 661,611 of record NW_018407979.1, read on the forward strand.
AACAACAGTGTTCGGAGGGTACAATTCAGTGGAATTAGACCGGGATTTGAACCCTAGACTTAAGATTGTTATGTTATTGCTCTAACCGAGGGAGCTTCCTGGTCCATCCTTGCTACAGCTAGATCCAAACGGAAGTTTGCTGTAATTGGGAAAAATCCACAGCGAAGTGGGGCAGGGATCCTTAAGTTTTGTAGCAACATACTATTTATAGAACCCCTGTATGTGGCGTACGTGATATACAATTTCACAGAATTAATTAACTATTTATAATGACGAAGGATGTAATATTTGTTTGTGGTTCGTCTCGTAGTAGGATTGCACCTGACCTTGCTAGAACGTGCCGAATGGACATCCAAGGTGAAGGACACGGGCTTGGATCAAAACAGGAGGTATATAGATTACTGTTCATAATTAACCATCAATTTATTTGACGTACATAAAAATTTCCTCGGTAAGGGGTGCCCAGCGTAAAAATACATTTAATTAAGTAATATTTAAAACCCATTGAGGATTCCGACGCAAAATTGCATTTGATGCCGAGAGTCGAATCTGTCCCTTCCAGGTATCCTACTAGATGTTATTACGGAGAGTCAAAAAAATCAGGTAAACTGAATTGAAATTGTATGGCATAGTCGTGACGAACAGATGATATCTTACCACAGTACTGATTTATTTTTCGTTTGCAATTTTCACGAATTCTTCTTGTATTTTTGAAAAAAGCAAACACACTATTTCGCGATGTTAACACTTTTAACATATACATATTCAAAAGATCTCATTTTTTGGTGTTCTAAAAATATTCAGTTTTACATTGTTCACCAGCTACGTTGCACACTCACTGTATTAAGCGATTAAACCGAATTAATACAATATAGCACATGTTTATGCGGTTTGGTTTTGTCGCCTTTTTAGCTCAACTTGCACAAAGTGCATGCGAGCTTATGGTTTGCTACAGTGTCATCCGTCCCTTACATCTTCAACTTTTTTTTTAAAGAACATCCCTATCAAAAACTAAAAGAATTAGGGAACTAATATTTGGCAAGTACATGTAGGTACCTAGGGCGGAATGCAAGACAATGGCGTAACATAATTGATTTTGACCTTTTGACCGACTTTTTCTTTTAAGAACATCCTCTTGAAAACTAAAAGATCCAGGGAAGTGATACTTGGCAAGTAGGTACCCGAGATGGGGTGCTAGAATGTCTCGTTATAAAGATGACCTAGACCTTTTGTCAAGGTTGCAGGTGGCTTAAATATGTTTAAAAAAATCGCGAACAACAAAAAGGTCTATGCTTTGTAGATTCAAAGTGTGATTTATTTTCTAACATATTTTGTCAGAAGTCAGCTTAGTTTAATGATACTAGGATATGATATGTATCTCCAGCAGTGATTTTTTAACGGAATATTGGTAAAGTCAAAGGTCAACATTGTCTACTGGCCAGGGTAAAAGTTTTACATGGGCTACAACAGGTAAAAAGAATGGGGGAATATTTTTCCATTGTTTCTTATATATCAAAGTGAACGATACAGGCGCTCTGGGCCTCTTGTTGTATTTGTCAATGTGACGCTTTACTGAAATCATTTGCAATAATAATTTTATAGAATAACACCATCTTACTATAGATCACACGTATTCACGTTCGATCGGGAAATCGAACTCCGACCGCCTTAGTGAAAGACGAGTGCGCTATCCACTGTGCCACCAAACCATCCTTAAAAATGACGTGTTAACTGCGGTCTTTGGTCAATTCAATTCTATAAATAAATCACTTTTCATATGCAGCATGTTTCTTACATGTACATAGTTTATGTAATGCGCGTGAAGTAAATTATTACTGATGGGGTTTTTCGTGATCGTAGATATGTAATGCGCGTGAAGTAAATTATTACTGATGGAGTTTTTCGTGATCGTAGATATCCTTACCAATGTCGCTGTATCTAACGTCATTGTCAAATAACTATTGACTGTCACGGACCAATATCTCATTAGAACATTTATTTAGAGAATAAGCGTGAATGACAACATTTTTTGCAAAACTTTATCTCTTTAATTATTGGAAGAATTATAATATATTTGTATATTTAAAATTATTTGGAAAAATAATTGATTACGTAATTGTAAACAGCTTCATCATGTGTCCAAGTCTACGCACTATAGAAAAAAGTATTGTTAGGTGGAAGGTTGGATTGAAATGATCGCAAAAATACTTTCGCAAACTAGATGTAACATAAGGCTTGAAAACATCATACCTTTGTTTGCTATTCTACCAGTTACCTCAGATGTGACTTTTGTTCCCACAGACAGAGAAGTTATGGGGAGGCAGGTTCACAGGAAACACGGATCCGGTGATGGAAGCTTTCAATGCGTCTATTCACTATGACAAGCGGATGTGGCGAGCGGACATACAGGTTTGTCAAATTGTATTTGGAGCGATTTATTATTCTACCATCCGCCTTTACGAGTTTATATTGTAAACATGATCATAATGATAAAACAAAATGAAGAGAGTATCGTAGCGTAAACAAAAGAGGAGGGACGCTAGTCTAGTGGTAGGACGGTAGCCTAGTGGTAGGACGCCGGGTTCGTGATCGAAGGGTTAAAAGTGTAAAATCGAACTCAAAATCGACGAAACAATAGTAAAAGATGAACAAAGTAATGATTTGCACTGACCCCTCTGGTGCGAGACGACAAAGAGTCCGTGTTCACGAAGAGGTGCTGGACATATAATATCCCGTCTGTTAATATTTTCCGAAATCGTAAATTATCAGACTCAAATGTGTATGGTGTTCAAACACGCAATGTGTTATTCACCGCACCGGAGTGTTTAAAGTAACAGGAGTCTGCATGTCATGGTTGATAAACTGCACTAAAGTCGTTAAAGTAGCAGACTTTCATATGTCTTTTTGAGTGAAAGTATCAGAAGTTTAAAAACAAGTAAGTTCTGTGTCGTGTGTTACTCCAGAGACTTTTTATATCGGTTTACATGGCATAGTTGTTTGCATACGCCACAGAATGTTCAGGAGTATTCATGCCACATATCAATCCATATTTCAGACCCTATTCTAAGTATTAGGAGTGCATTTGTAACCTGATGCACAACTCCAGAGCCTGTTCTAAGCACTAGTAGTTTACATGTCACAGTTAATTTGCTATTCACGAGTTTGTTTAAAATACCAGTAATTTATTCATCACAATTCATGAGTTTCCATGTCAACGCTAATTTGCTATTGCAGACTCGGTTTAAGTGTCGGGAGTTTACATGTCACTGTTAATTTTGCTGTTACAAAATCTGACTTGTATAAAACATCTCAACTCTTGAGATTTCCTCAAGTCTAATATTTCCCATAGACAATACATTGCTTGAAATTTTCCTTATATTTGAGATGTTTTATACAAGTGGGCCCAGGAGCTCACCTGTCACAGTTTAATCGCTATTCCAGTGCTCGCCCTAAGCAATAGAGTTTACATGTCAATGGCGATTCGCAGTACATAATATGTACTCACAACTGTAGCTAAAGTAAACCATCGGGAAATTGATCAAGCAAATGAATGTGACATTTAAATACATTTTAAATAAACGAAAACATTCTGCAAAATGTTGGTGTCATACATCTGTCAATATGTGTAAACGTAGATTGAAAATTTTTCCTGTATATAACATACTCAAGTCATGACCATGGTCATCAGCCACAATATATACACAAACAAATGAGCTTAGGTTTAATCGATATTTTTGATTTAATGTTCTTTTATTCGACATAAAAAGCATACTGTATAACATGAAATGTTCGCTGTGTATAGATATTCTAGGTTTTTTATGGTTCCTCTTGAACCTCGAAAATGAATACAACGAATTCAATTTGTATTCATGGCTTCTCTTTGTTTACATGGGAAACCCACGTATATTTGAACCGCGAAACAACCTTAATGGTCTCGAACCACGAACTAAAATACCCACGAACATTTCGTGTTATACAGTATAAGTATTTTCATTATGAAGATACTTTCTATTTATTTAATTGTGCTGTAACTTTATATGGTTATAGGGGAGTAAGGCCTATGTGTCCGCCATACAGAAGGCTGGCTTGGTCACAGTCCAGGAGAGGGACGCCATTCGCGAAGGACTAGACAAGGTCAGGTGCAGTTCAGCAAGACATGTTTTTATACAATATTGGGCTTTCATCTCTTGTTGAAAGAATGTGTCATAGTCCGTGATAAGGTTCTTGGCAAGCATCACGAATGAATTCTGTAAATCATTCAATTTTCGCGAGCACATTGCGAGTTGCTGAATTACTGAAATGAGCTAAAACAAATGTATAGCTATGTCTGAAGAGTAATACTAAACATGATAATTACAAGGGTCAACTCTCACGGGAGAGGCTTGTATAGGCATCACGCCTGTTGCCCAATTCCTTTTGAATTTGTATCAGTTACAATATTCAATGAAATCTTTGTCAAAATGAAAATAAACTCTCCCGGGTGCTAAACGTGAAAATTCCTATCACATAAAAGATAAGGGATGTTTCATCATGGATAACATAGTATCTCCCATTGACTGATAAAAAACAATCCATTTTTTGCGGTTACCTGTCGGCTGATTATGACCTTTACGTACACAGCTCTACCTGTGAGGCCATTCACAACAGACCCTCACATTTTCCCACCCCTAACCTGTTAATTGTCAAGCTACCATGCAGGAGACAGTTTTTATGTAAATTGATTCCATTATGGCATTTTGAACTGAGAACGTATGTTGGTTGTTGATTACACTCAATTATCCTATTTTTAGTATCAACAGTTACGGTAAACAACTAACAAACCAAACACACACAATGGAAAAGATATTGTCTTCATCTCCTATGAGAATGATAAATCAAGGATTTTTTTACGTTTTTATCTTCTCTAAACTCAAAACAGTTTTTTCATAAATCTCACAGGAAATGGAAACGATATATAATTCATCATATTACCAAGATGTATGCAAATACAGTAAAACCCCGCAAACTCGAACACGATGGTAGGGTCCAGATCAATAGTTCGAGGAATACTTGGTATTAGACGAATCCGAGGTTTGACCGACTATCGTCAATTTTTCAACATCATTTTGATTTAATGCCAGTTTGTTCAGGTCTTCAATACGATGTTGCAATGTCATAATTAACTTGATGTTCATGATAATACTTATGACGTCACATTTCAGCACGTGTTCCTACGTGTGGTAGCATTGAACAGCTTGACATAGTTGTATAACCACAAAACATGTGTGATAATTGAACTTACGATGCCACTTTAATCCGTGGACGTCCTTTTAGAGTATGACTTTTTCAATTTAACACAATTTCGTTTACTTCTTTAAAGGTTGCTGAAGAATGGGCAAACGACGTATTCGAGATACGACCAGGAGATGAAGATATCCACACCGCGAACGAGCGGCGTCTGAAGGTAGCCCTGCTCATTTCCCATGTTTATAACACGTCTAGCGCATTAAAGACTGATAACAAAAATGTAGTAAAAGATAGCAATCATTCTCCGCCTGCTTTCTTGTATTGCATTTGGTCCTCAATTTTATTCTATATTTCCCATTGCCCTAAGTCAATTACAGTACCTAGTATTAGTAAAATATTACCCCTCGTTTGATGTGATCCCCAATTTATTTCTTTGCCGAGTCCAAGCCCGTACGTAGCCCGTCAACCTGACAATCGAATATGTCAATTTCAAACGTTCAGGTGGACATAACAAAGGTTCACTGAGGCAGTGGGAGCATACACGATCTTAACGATTGCAAAATAACTTTTGTAACAACCAGAAAATTAATAATGACAAAATGAAGAAATAAACCGATGTAGCAATGATGTAATAAGCAGTATTGGCTGTGTACTTTTGACTGTGGTCCAAAAGTACCAGATATTATTTCTTTCCTTTGTATATATTGGAAATTCGGTACCAATCGATTATTCAGGTTTGAAACTCTATATGACAGAACATTGATGATTTATTTACTGATTCTGTACAGAGACAAGGTGATATATCACTTATATCCATCGTGACAGGAGCTGATTGGACCTACGGCGGGAAAACTCCACACTGGCCGAAGTCGAAATGACCAGGTCACTACGGACATGAGGCTGTGGTTACGTGACGCCCTTACAGAGCTGAAAACATGTGTCATTGACCTTATCAAAGTCATGATCAACAGGGCCAAACTGTACGTAATATATTAAGTGTTTATGTTTCTAATCGCCACTCCAATTTATTACCATGATATTTTGATTTGGATTCATCTGTTTGACGTAAACTCTTATGACATAGAGACATTGTTGTTAGACCTTAGTATTGACGCAAACTCTTATATAAAGTAGCCATTGTACACGTAACATTCGAATTGCGTTGGCTTTATATTAGAAAAAAAACACCTATATCAGCATCCACTGTCCATGTACATATGTTACATGCATATGATCGTGCTGTAATTCCTTCTATTTAGCATGATATATCTGCATGTTGATAAGCTAGTCGAGTCCCTCCTAATCACAATCTCTCATCATCATTAAGTTAGACACAGTGGAATTAGGAATCCTTATGAAGCACTCTCCGCAAAATAAGTAGTTTGATGTATAAGATATAACTCCCGCAAATTAGAACGCGAGTAACGTGGATATTTTCAGATGTAAATTGAACTATGTTTTTATTCATGTTTTGTCCTTGTAGAGAAATAGACGTGCTGATGCCTGGTTACACCCACCTTCAAAGAGCTCAGCCAATCAGATGGAGTCACTGGTTGTTAAGGTAACCGTTTTATATCCATGTCCATTTTGGTCAATTTTTTCTTTATATTGAATAAAACCCACAAGTCTTAAAGAGTGATTCCCGCTTGTTTGCGGTATTTTCATTCATATAACCGTATTATTTGTTGGCATTGATAACAACTAAATAAAACACCGCAAAAACGACACCACCTTGTTTGCTTGCATTGGAAATGACAAAATCTTTTTTTGCAAGAATCGTAATTTTCATTTATTCATATGTGACAGCCAATGTGCTTTTGTAGACTTGAAAATGTCATCTACGTACATGCACTACCCATATTCAATAACAAGGTAAATGGACACAGTAAATATTTATCATCAATACACACAGTCAATACACAGAGACAATATTCACGTCAATACCCACCGTCAACATACACAGTCAATACAGACAGTCAATATACACGGTCAACATACACAGTCAATACCCACAGTCAATATACACGGTCAACATACACAGTCAATACCCACAGTCAATACAGACAGTCAATATACACGGTCAAATATACACAGTCAATACAGACATTCAATATACACGGTCAAATATACAGTCAATACAGGTAGTCAATACCCACAATAAATACTATTCAATTATAGCCTTTGGCTGAGGTCGATACCTGTATTTATCAACCCGAGAAAAGATATATTAACCGAGGACGCAGTTAAAGTTAAAGGCTACAATTGATTTATTATTTTACAATATCATGTTAGCAATCTGAAAAAAACTCAACGAAAAAGCTTCGGAAGTGGGACGGTGCATCGTTTGGAGACACGTCATAATTTTATTTTTAGAAACACCCAGTCCTTCAACAAAAATCACGCGCTCCAAGTCAATATCGGTTTTTATCGGTGGACACGTGTTGCACTCCTGGCCAATCTCTTGTCGGAAATAATATGAAAAAATAATAAAATGTAAATAAAATGTCAATACAAGCAGTCATGACCTAAGACAATACAAAGCAATACAGGTAGTCAATACCCGCAGTAAATCGATGAAAATAAAATGTCAATACAAGCGGTCAATAACCTAGGTCAATACAAAACAGTACAGAAAGTCAATACCCACAGTCAACACAATGTCAATACTATTCAATTATAGCCTCTTGCTGAGGTCGATACCTGGATTTATCGACCCGAGAAAAGATATATTGACCTGGGACTGCGTCCTCAGTCAATATATCTTTTATCGGGTCGATAAATCCAGGTATTAACCGAAGTTAAAGGCTACAATTGTTTTATTATTTTACAAAACGGTAATGTAAGCAATCTGGAAAAAAAACCTTCGGAAGTGGGACGGTGCATTGTTTGGAGACACGTCATAATTCTATTTTTAGAAACACCAAGTCCTTCAACAAAAATCACGCGCTCCAAGTCAATATCGGTTTTTATCGGTGGACATGTGATGCACTCCTGGCTAATCACTTGTCAGGTATGTAAAAATAATACAGGAAGTCAATACCATCAGTCAATACAATGTCAATACTGGAAGTCAATACCCACAGTTAACACAATGTCAATACAGGAAGTGAATACCCACAGTCAACACAATGTCAATGCACGGTCATCACACATGGTTAATAAGCAAGGTCACCAGGTAAGGTCAATATACTTAATAACGACCACAAGCTGCTTTAATTAATGCTATGTAAAGTGTGACTGGTGAAATTGTTCAACGTTAAGGCGAGCTTCGCTGCTCGCTGTATTATCTGTTGTTTAAATGTTTTTTCATTATTATTTTTTACGGAAAGTTCAGAACATTTTTGAAACTAGAAAATAAAACATAACGTTTTTGTATTTGTAATGGTCAACTATAGCCAGCTATAAGAGGGAACACAGAAGCATGTTGGTCTCTGTAACGTTCGGCTAGTCAATATCTATATTACTTTGTTTTCGTTATCTTCTAGTTATGCCTGGATGTTAAAAAGAGACGTAGAGCGACTTATGGAACTATCTGAGAGGGTTAACATCCTACCACTTGGAAGGTATGTTGTTCTGTTCGAGGATCCTTTGACAAATAGAAATAACAGTTTTGATCACTAGAGAACATATATGAATCTTCCTGTATTATGTATTACTAGCAGTATCAAACATTAAATAAGAATCTTATATCTTCCAGTGGGGCACTGGCAGGGAACCCTTTCGCTGTGGACAGAGACTTTCTAGCAAAAGGTAGTACATTGTATCACGAGTACCACTGTGATTACAACCTAAACCAATTTTGAGAATTAACCATGGTTAATATCACCATTGTGATGTCAAATCAAACATTACAGACATGACGTCATTCCACTATGACGTCACATTGTGAAAATATTCGACATAAGTAAAACGGTAAAGTGGAAGGGATTTAGAGAATTGCTTGTATTTAACGAATATACGAAAAGGGTAATCTGATAAAACATAATTCTAAATTTGTTCCCATTTATTCTGATTCCGTTAATCTCAACGATAAAATTGGTTCTTGTTGGAGATATATCTTATTTTCTTTATGATAAGTTTATTAACAAGTTGTTCTCTTATTGGAAATAAATGTGTAACGTATTGATGAAAATACAGCAGATTTTACATGAATTTGTGAGATATAACATTGTTATTATAACAAATTGTTTTTTTCAGAACTTGGATTCAGTCAGATATCAGGCAATAGTTTAGATGCAGTCAGCGACCGGGATTTTGTGGGTAAGACATTATTTTGATAGGTTTGCTTTGCTATGTATTCACAATATTTCCATAGTTGGTGGTTTATAAAATAATGGCCTGTCAATCAATCGCTATATCCTGGTTAACAGGTACAGGATGTAAAACTGTTACTACATCTATAATATAAATTGATTGTATTATAGTTTGATAATTACTTTTCGCATTTTAATAGTTAACACACGTGTTTTTGTTTGATTACCTAGTTCATTATTTTATTATAACATCGGAGTACCAGTTGTAGGTCAAAGTGTTGAATAATACATTAATTTATTGTCACACCAGAGAACCAGTGTTGGTTCTCTGTATTATACAGTATATCCTTTCATTGCCACAAGGAGTAATTCATCTGGGGAAGGAAATTGTCACAGCAGAGTACCTGGTCTGTGCTTCCTTTTTGGATAAAACATTGTTTTATTCTTAAAATGGGAGATCTGCACTGGTTCTCCGTATTAGGTAGCATCTTATTTTATAGCTGTACGGAATACCTATTCTTGGCCTCTTATTGTAACGGTGGAATCCATGTTCTGTTTCTCGTTATCATGTGGTATACCATTATTTGTCAATGAGAGTACCTGCTCTTGTCCTTTTCTGCGGATAACTATCTGTTTTATTACCCCATAGAGTACCTGTCTAGGCTCTCATTTATAGATAAATCATTGTTGTAAAGTCTTAGTAGAGCGCCTGTCCCTGTTAGCTAGTACATGTATATCATGTTATTGCCGCGAGGAGTACCTGTCCTGGGCCTCCTGTTATTGTCACAGAGAAATACCTGTTCTGAGACCCCTTTTTGATGAATAATTGTTTTGTTCTCGCAGCGGAGTACCTGTTCTGGGCCTCTATGTTAGGGATTCACCTGAGTAGATGGGCAGAGGATCTTATTCTTTACTGCAGTAAAGAGTTCGGTTTCATATCACTGTCGGATGCCTACAGGTAAGTACTAGTTTGTCATGACTGGCAATTTCAATCAAACTGATTTCTCGTCATGCAATAGAGAGAATATTTGTGGACTTTGGTTCGGAAATACTCACCTTTAGTTGATATATTATTTACAAGTTTCCCTTTGAATTAAACTATATTTTCATGAGTGAAGAACTAATATATTATTCATCTGTGTAATAGCCTGTCATCGCGTGCGAGTTTGATATGTTCTATACTCTAGGGGGGAATATTAGAAGTCCCGATCTTGTTAACATGGAAACGTAAGAAAGGATGTTCTGTCAACAGGTATAAAAATCACGATGTCGAATTTTTCGACGTCGAGTGTGCTATTTTGTTTGTTTCACTATGTATGACTTTTCTTTCAGGAGAATATTTATATAAAACAAGTGCCATATAAGGTTGAAGTATTTATGTTGTCATGCTTAACTAAAACGACGCTTAAAAGTTTAGAAAAATGTTCGGACAACTAACTGACAAACAACTGAAATGCACTCCTTTTAGCACCGGAAGCAGCCTCATGCCACAGAAAAAGAATGCCGACAGTTTGGAGTTGATTCGTGGCAAGTCAGGGCGCCTATTCGGAAAGGTAAGTTTTTTTTGCATAGTCAAAACTCATGACTATAACTGGCGATGTAATTTGTCGTTTATTAAATTAAGGGGGTTTAGGACAAATTGTGAAAAATGAAAAAAATAAATAAAAAATCATACCCTTATATCATACAGAGCAAAAATATTGCATTTAATATATGAAACTCATTAATTCTTTTACGCAAATCAATCGTAAAGTAATTTAGCGCGTGTACAATCCAATGTTTCAATAATTGCAAAAATGCACAAGAGTTTTGCTTTTTCAATGCGTTACGTATTTGTTTAAGATATATCGGGCTTAAAAGTATAATACTTTTTTCATTTGCGTGTTTTCAGTTTTCAGGTTTTATGATGACACTGAAGGGTTTACCTAGTACATATAATAAAGATTTACAGGTACGTATGGCATTATACAATACGTTAATCATCATTCCCTTTATTAACTTTGATTTGACACAATCGGTTAGCCATTATTGGCTAGTGGAGTTGCATTCGTTTCAAAAATCTCAATTTTCGTTTATATCAATATATATTATAAAACTAGGGTGAGGATATAAAACTAGGATACATTTTTACGTAATTATTCTCTCTAACATTTTAATATACTTTGAATAAACGAAGTATCTGATATAAAGCACTTTGTTCTTCATTTTGTGCCAAACTACATCTGTCACTATTTCCCTGAACAACAGGGTGTCAGACTTACCAATATATGCTCCTTGACCCTCTTTAATAATATGTGTTTAATGCTTTTCAAACAGGAAGATAAAGAGAGCATGTTCGATACCTATACTACTCTCAGTGGTGTACTTAAAGTATCCACAGGCGTTTTGTCTACGTTACAGGTAAGTCAATAATTTCCAAATCAAACTTCACAAACGAATTTAATGTTTCAGGTAACGCGTTTGAAACTTTTTTTTATTTAAAGTTACATGGTCAAATGGTCAAGTTAATCTCACGTTTGTTGTTTGGTGCTAAATATAGAAAACCCTTAATTGATTCTGGACAATATCGTTTTTTTAAATCCACCACCGGTTCGGTTCCTTGGGGGGGGGGGGGGGGGGGGGGGGGGGGGGGGCTATATGTTTGCACTCTGTCCTACCGTCCTTCCGTGCGAGTGTACAAGGACATCTTGTGATGACAGAGTGCAGAGTGAAAGAAAAAAATCACTATGACGTATGGCTTGACCTGTGACCCTTTGCTTTTGAACCAGTTCGTCTGGGGAATATCTTCTGTACTATTTCACCTGGAGTAACCAGATTTGGTATACAAGAAGTAGGTCACTATGACCTCAGTGTGAACTATGCTTCCTGACATACGTGTACTGTTTGTTAAATACAGAAATCGTTACCGATGGGGGACTATGGTTTGCCTTGCAATACTTTGCCTTGTTTGTTAGGAGATGTTTTTTCTGATTGATAATTTTCAGATCCACCCGGAGAAGATGAGGGGTGCGCTCAGTCCAGATATGCTAGCTACTGACATTGCATATTACCTGGTTCGGAAGGGGGTATGTTTATAAATTGTATTTTAATAAGACAGAATTCGAACATATGTTTTCTGCTTGTAAAAAAAAATAAAAAAGCTTCAACCTTCAAATTTCATAAATGCATGTGTTTCGTAATGACTAAAGCTACTGACATTGCATATTACCTTGCTCTGAAGGGAGTAAGCTCATAAATTATAGTTAAATAAGACATAAACTGTTATGAGAACGAACTACATTCCAGCACTGTATTGTACCCGCTAATCATCTTGTTCTTCACAGTTCAGTAAAACATGTAAAACACTTTGTGCTACTGTATAACATGAAATGTTCGTTGTGTATAACCATTCGTGGTTATTGTACCATGAAAAAAAAAAAATACAACGAAATTGAATGATTTACCTATCTTCTGTTTGTTAATTTAGGATATCCACGAAAGTTTGTACCACGAAGCTATCTAAATGGCTTCAAACCACGAAGGAAAGTCCCCATGAAATTTCGTGTTATACAGTATCCATTAGTTAAGGGACTTGTACTGTATAACAATCTTTCGTGAGGGGCCTGTTCTTGAGTTGTCCAGTAAATATTTCGTGAGGATCGTTTTCGTAGAGTTGTCCAATATATGTTATATACGCTGACATATTAATACTCTTTGTGCTATCCCTTAATTAAGGAATCTGTATATTGCTATTTGGTAAGACTCTTTACTTTATATGAATTAATGTCTACTCTTCATTATAGCTTTTACTTATGTTCATTCCCTAGGTTCCATTCCGACAAGCACATGGTCTTTCTGGTACATGCGTGGCAATGGCGGAGACGAAACAGTGTCCGTTGTCCGATTTGACTTTAGAGGACTTAAAGAGTGTCAGGTCTGTATGTCGAACAAAACCAAAAGGAAAGAGTGTAGTTAATATTATATGAAACGAATCATACGAGTGTTATGACAAATCAGTTTTGCCAACTTTACGTCATTTTATAGGAAGAATGTAACAATAACGTTAAAGGTGGCAAATCATGCATACACAAGTTAGCATTGGTTTTAAGTGTGATTTTTGGTCTTATACACCATGATAACGTAAACTCGTGAATTTTTTCTTTCCGTTCGAATATTATAACGCTTCTAAAAACGAAATGAATAACTAATTTAATAGATAATTATAAAAATCCTAAACAATCAAAACGTCTAATTAAATAATGAATTATAAAAGATACCAAACTACGAAGAAGTTTTCACAAGATTTGGCAAGTTTTTATTGTTAAAATATTTGTTTTTATTTTGTACCAGCCCTTGTTTTGAGGAAGACATTGTTAAATTGTGGGACTACGACAATTCTGTCGACCAGTACAAGGCCTATGGGGGAACAGGGAAGGTCAGCGTCTCTCAGCAAATCCAAAGCCTCAGTACTTGGCTGGACAAGCTTCACTGAAACTATGTGTGCTAAAATGACGTCATGGAATTCTGTAAACATGTTATTTCTTTGTATACTAAACAGAAATGGTTGCTTAAGAAATCAAAACTTTGCATTTGTAAAGTGCATTTTAAGATTAAGCAGAAAAATATCACCTATTGTATTAAATAGTCGTTATGAAGTTAAGTTATTCATACTTTGTTATTGTTTTACTGTCTGACAGTCATATTAAGAGTCCCGTACCACTGCAATGTAACTACGTCTTAGAAACCGTTTTCTTTTCTCCGACACGACACGACAATAACGTTGGTAAATTAGTTCTGAAAAGAAAACCATATCTTGCGAGATATTTATGAAAATAGTATTACGATGAAATAAAGAAAATATAATTTAAGTGTAAAGATTTAGCTATCAGGTCAACAGGAGAGTCCTGGCCCAACTTTTTCTACGGTAGTATCCAAACAAAATTAAGGGGAGATTACTGAGTATACCAAAAACCGAAGTCCAGCGGGACAAGGATCCTTAAATGCGGGACTCTAATGATAGTTTGCAGAACCTAAATGTTCATGTTAATGTTATTACGGTCCAACTCAGTCGGGGATATTCAATATTGTGGTGGCGATCGCGTTGTCACGTACATTTGAATTTTCCCAAACAACGTTACAGTCCCGCAGTTAATTCAACTAAAATCGCATTATAAAATATATTTATACATATGAAACATATTTAAAATGGCGACCAGTAATAGTAAAAACAAATACAATTATGTTTTTTTCTATCGTATTGTACAGTTAAGCTTGTTAAGCTGAGTAATTACTATATGTCCTTATGTTAATGATTTTTAGTTAATTTACAATGTTAACAGTTCAGTATAAGAAGGATGATTGTATAACTAACTACCTGGTACCCCTAATGATGGTTCGTTAATATTATACATCGGTGTTGGATATTTATTTTACAAATAAGTGCGTTCGTGCGTGCTTAAGATGCTTTTTATTTATGCTTACCGTTATTTTTTTCCTAATTGATAGTCGCATGAAATTGTCATCCAAACACACATACTAAACGGTGTGAAGGGAGCAATGAATGTAATGTAAAATTATGATCACTTATGTATATTACACAAAAAAAAGGTTCGAAGAAAGTAGTGCATCAATACCACGTGTTTCTATTGGAATATTAGCTGGGGTTTATAAACTGAAATAATTAAATGATGGCAAAGCAATTTTATTGATCTTGTATGATTACACTTTGAATGTTACAAATTATAATTAGAACTTTATGCAGGGATTGGTAGTAATTTAAAAACACCCACTATTTAACTTTTTAAACATTTGAAAGTATATTTCCTATTTGAAATAGTAAATAAGATAAGTTTGGAGGGAGGGATTTAAGATTTTTTCCTCTTTTCTTTCCTTTCTTCCTGAAGCAAATGATAATCATTGTTGTGAAGCAAAATATATGTATGATTAAAAGTGTTATTATACGAGTTCTTCAGAGCATACTTACTTTTCAGTTAATAATTTAACAACCTTATTTCCTCATTTAGGTGTGAAACCTCCTGTCTATTGCGTATATACATACATGTGTTGAATTATTTATAATGTGATTTAGTGCAATAATTTATCGTTTTACATGTGTTTGAATTTTACTCTGTGATATTATGACAATTTATACGTGAATTAACGTATATTTAACATGTCTTTTGTTTTCCGTATATACGGGTTGAAATATTAGAAATATAAGTAGTAATATTCCTTGTAACAAATATTATAAATAAAATCTTATGCATTATTATGTATTCTTATGTTACTGCTTAATAAAAACTAAATTGGGTTTTCTTAATCGTTTTCATTGCATCGGTTATCAGATAGAATGTACTGCTGTAAAAACTAAATAAGAAATTTTCGACATACAAATATACACAAGTGATTCACGATTACACTATAATGAAGCCTTAGATAGAATGTTGAACGCAAACAATTAAAGTTCTGAATATGATCTTTTCAAATACAAAATCGGGCAATGACGCACTATACCACACATACCGAAGACACTCGTGTGTCCTTGCCATAGTCTATCGTATTTGCGACATTTTGTGCAATGAGGAAACAAAGAAATGCACCATCATTAAATGATTGAAGTAATATGATAGTATAGCAGGTTTCAACAATTTAAACAACGTGTAAACATTTACATGGTTTTGTAACTACGGACTTTATCTATTAATAGTCAAGGTAGCTTTGACACCGGCACAGGTAACTTTTTTCTGTCACGTTACCTGTCAGGTTGTCTGTTCGTAATGGGTGACTCTCGGCCGTTCGCCCGTACCTTAAATGTCAAGCAGAATGCGTCAGGTATTTTGTTTCGCTAGGAAGCTAGAATAAACCTAAAAAGGGTTGTCCCGACTACAGGGTCAGTGCATTGTCACCGTATCCTGTCTGTCGCCTTTTCTTTCATTTCTTTTTTCCTTTTTTTTGTCTTCTGGTATATATCTTATTACCACACGAAAACTTTTATTTTGAAATGAAATGGAAAGAAAAAGTGTACAGCAATATTTTGTTACATTAATTTACTTAATGTAGATGTCGACCTTATGTTTGACCCTGTCTGAATCACAGACCATCGAAATTGCATATCAGTCCTTATATATACGTGTAAAATAATAAAGAAATAATTATATTTCTTTTTGTATTTTGCTCGCATGCTACTGATTATTCATTTTGCCAAATGCTGGACCGCCCATTTTGTGGGACCAACTTCATATTTTCCATTGGTTGCATTTTCGTCAGACAACGAATTTCCATCATTTTTATTTTTAAATTTGACGTCACGCCATGTCAGTAAGACGATAAGATCTGAACATTTTCCAGGTTGGAGGCATCCACGTGAAATAACAGCATTATTGGATGTTAAAAATTAGTTTTTTAACTATCCGCAATAGTTATCCAATAACGGATCTATATGAATGGTTTAATGTAAAATACAAAATTAAACAGTATCTCATATGACATCAATGTTAAGTAAAACGCTGATCAAATGTTATTATTTGATAACTAAAATGTTGGAGGTGCAGCAACATTTTATGCATATGTCGAAGGAGAAAACATAAATAGAAACAAAGTTGAAAATGACAGTCATTATCTAAATGATTGAAATTTGACGAACATTTTAATAACATTTTTTTTTGTTGTTGGTAGAATTACGCAATTGAAGAGTGACAAATTAGGTGAAAGGGAGTATACTTGCAGTCCATGTTCAACTGTTTGTATTTGAGTATAAGAAGTAAACACTGGTTACTGATAATTGGGTTGAATTATCTTGTTCATGTGCATAGTGAAAATATGATAAAACGGAGTTCCACATTCCATTCTCAATCTTGGTGAACCTGGCTCACTGAGTTGCCGAATGAGATGTGTAGGGGAACAGTTAACGAGACTTAAACCCTAAGTAGATGTACATTTATTTACGGTTGAGGCATGTTTTGAAAGATTTAGATTCAATGTTCAATGTTTGTTTTATTCCGCAGGCCTTACAGCCATTAGTTGCAAATACAACATAAATATGTACATTATGAAACAGTATTATAATTAACCCCTCAATCTATTCTTTCTTTGCATGAAATCCAAATGTACAAATTTTCCCTTTTTATTTTAGTCCTTAACATTGAGTACGCCTGATAGCCGAACAAAGTGGAATACACTAGGTTTTAGATACTGATAATTCTTAATATATGATTGAGTAGTTTTGAATGAAAGGAGCATTTTAGTAAAAAATGTAATTTTAACTTCAATTTCGGCTAAATTGCAGCATGTACACATTCTATCATGTCTCGAAATATTATCATGTCTACCTTTCTCTATTTCAAGATTATGCGATGATAGTCTAATACTTGATGAACATATTTTTATACTGAATCAATAACTTTACACAAATAATATTGTGAGCATAAATTATCACCTAAATGCTGATATAAGTACACAAATGGTAACCAAAAAATTTCGATAGCAATTTTGGTTGTATACTTACTTTTCTTATATTTTAATTGTTCAATTTTCCATCTTATTACCATACCATATATACGCTTACCTGAATTTAGTTAATTCAGTTTTGAGATTAATAAACCTTTCGTCATTCCACTTAATTTTGTGTTATAAGCAGGCTTTTTAGACTCATCTTTTTGTACTTTTCAATTTCAACAAATATTTCAAAACTTTTAGTTTTCTTTCCTAAACAGTCGTAATTTAAAATACACAAATTCATTTTCTGTACATTTCTTGACTCGAAGTTGCTTCTTATAAAAAAATGTGTGAATTTTTTCCACATCTGGAGTTTATATGATATTTCACTTGCGCATGCCAAAAATACAAATACAGAGCGTTGAGTCTTTATATTAAAACAAGGACTTTTTAGTTTACTATTCAATAAAACAGTGAAAAACACGGGTTTCTACCTTGGTTAGCATCTTAATTTTGCGTTTGTTTTAGTTTTACGTTATGAGTGAATACTTTTCCAAGGTAGTTCAATGCATTAACCACACGTATATCCATCTAATTATAAAGCCAATATGATAAAACTAAAAAGAAGAAAAATGCAGAAAACAACTGCTACATTAGATAGTTTAATATCAGATAAGATGGACGCCATTTCCGTCTAGGTTATAATGATAATGGAAGCGACAACCATTAGCGTCCGTCGCCAATAACACCGGAACTATAAGTCCAGTTTGGTTTATCGTTGTTCACTGAATGTCATTTAGTGAAATCAGCATTCATCACATAATGCCTCGCCACATTCGATACACCACACGATGGCTGACCTTCTGACTTTGTCACTCTGTCAAACATCACAGAGTGTTGGATCACAACATTTAGTTGTAGAAAGGGACTTGTAAAGCGCGTTTAATGAGAAGTATTTGGCTATATCACACGCATTTGCATCTGGCACCAAGACGGAGTATCTGCATGCTGGACAGTCAAAGTGTTTGCCCAAATCTGATTCTTGTAGTCCATCAGATTCTATATATGATATTAAGCACTTCTCACAGAATGTATGTCTACGTGGTAACGATCTCGGCACTTGGTATTCATTATAGCACAACAGACAGAGCAAGGGTTCAGATCCCGTCATACCACTGACTGTCGCCATTTAAAAAATCATTTACGAAGATAATCCAAGATACACTCTGAAGTCACTGGACCTTACATGGTACATGCATATTTACAAGTGAAATCACTTTATATATACATAGTATTTTCCTCTACGTTACTATAGGATCACAGGTCGTCTCCAACTACGCAATGACCAATTTGTCTTCTACACCGAAAATACGAGTCTGTTCGAGATCCCAGCTTACATATATCAGCCGCCATTTCAGAATTTAACTTCCTTATTGCTACCGCGCGGTTTTACCTGAACACGAAGCCTATATCATCACTAGTTTGTATGAAATGAATATCCCAGGTGACACATATATCTTACTATAGGATAGAGTCTTAAATAAGGACGGACAAAAAAGAGCATATCCATGTGCATAGGGCGTATCGGTACGATGAATAGTTTCCAGTTTATATATAGAGACTGTTTAACATGTAAATGCTGGTATTTTCCCCGGTTAATGAATTATTTCATAATTTTCTCCTATCATAGCATTGTTTCAAACAGGAAACTTACAATTAAAGCCATTGCATTCAGTGCGGAATCAGTAAGCATATTAACAGTTACACTAGTATTTACATAGCGACTACAAATATTCGAGAAGGTAATAGCACTTAAAGTCATAGATACGAAGCAGAGCGTTTGGTCAAGGGAATTAAGCTGAAGTATTTGCAAGAATATTGTGATTTTTCTGCATCGTATATATTCGTGCTATCGTTCAAGAATGAATTTCTAAACATCTCAAAAAGAAAATGTTTCATGGACTGGAGACTGTATATCTGACTGTTATGCACCATTGGTTGTTTGATCGATTTATTGATATCACGCTTATGGGAGGGGTGATAAATTATCAATGAATGATGTTTAAAACCATTCCTCTACTGAAGTTACGTCCCTTGCATCACTTGAGCTGTGAGTTACGTTCCTTGCATCACTTAAGCTATGAGTTACATGCCTTGCATCACTTCAGTTCAGCTTTAATGCATATTCTTGTTTGTTTTATACCTATGAGGAGAGCGATGGCCTTTTAACATGATTAAATGAAATGTAATTTAAATATCTAAATAATGTTCCTAATATTCCTCATTTTTTAGAATGTCTAAAAGAATTCGATATTCTAAATCACATTTTTAGATTTAAAGGTTTACTGAATTAAAAGAAGAAGAAAAAGAGGAAGCAGAAGAAGAGGAGGGTGAAGAAACCTTTAGATGAAATTAATTCATATACTAATATATACCTGTTAAGGCTCCCATTATATATGATATTGGAATAACAAAAAAGGATTTTTGCATTTATACAGTGTATTTTGTTTTCACACTTAAGTTGAAATGTCTTGAACGATTGAGTGGATTCCTTAACAAGATGGGAAATTATTTAACTGAGAGCTAATACATTATGAAAGATGACTTGACGAACTCAAACCGTTTATAATAGATTGGCCAATATTGTTTAACTTATTGCACCAAAGTTCAATTTTGACTAGCGCACCGTAAAAAAACAATCAAGCTCAAAGCTTGTCGTCAAATAGAAATACAAATTATAAAAAAATAACACAAGATGGACTGTTTTCAATAGCAAATGAGGACAAGTTTAATTGAAACAAAATGACATATCTTTTTTTGTGAATAAAACATATAAAATAACCATTAATTCACACGACAATTACTTATTCTGTATCACAATTTAACATGTTTTTCCAGACATACGTCTGTTAATTTGATTGTACAAATGGGACAAATGGCACTACCGATCTATCATTGAACATTTCGATAAGAACATGATTAACAGTTATATGTACTTTGAAAGGGACAATAAGGCGATTTCAATACAAATTGGAAACTTTGCCAAAGTCTTGAATACACATCCAAACGAAATGTATTATAATCTTGTATATTTTTCTTTTGTTAATGGTCTAACAAACCTAACTAGATATCTGTATAACCGGACTGTTCGCCCTAAGGTGAATTCAAGTGTCGTTGGTTGCTCAATAACGCAAGAAAAAGATTTTATTCAGAAAAAGGAATAATAAAATGTTCGTATAGAAGATCATTGAATGCCCTTTATATGTATAAAGTTATAATATACACTTTTATACATTATTGCTTTCTATTTAATAATCTATTTCGAACCCTTAAAATATAAGGAAACATTGTTACCCGAACTTGTATCAATATTTTGATGAAATGTAAAAGTCTTCGAAAGTGAAAAAAGTTCACTATTGATATTATAAAACAACTTAAAGCACCAATCGATTTCGGATCTTAACATGACATTGGATAGTGGTTACCAATTATACAAAATAACTAATAGTATTTAAAGGACGATAATTATTCAGTTTCAACGGTTTTGCAATAACCGTGGTATACAGTTTGTTTTAATCAAAAAACTAAAAACCAAAGCTCTTTCGTAGATAACCTTTGGAATATATTTGTTATATATATGTAGTGTATTGCCGTTTCTGTGGTTTTAGAATATTGCTTAAATGTAACCTGATTATGATAAGAACACAAAATAAATGGTATTGTCACTTAAAAAGGCATGTAATACAATTAAAACAAATGTAAATATTTACCACACTATTTGGGCATATTCACTGATTGACTAAATGTAGAATATGAAAAAGAAGACAAAAAGTTCATATAACCGTAAATAGTGACATTGTCGCGGCAACGTAACTTCCGTACAGAGTACGGTATTGAAATCCTAGAAACCTATACCGTACATTCTTTAGAGAAAAGTTTAACGACAAATCGCCAGAATTAAATATAATGCAAAATATTTAAATTTATAATACTGGAAAAATAACATTTTCGCGACAAACCTTTTGAATTGAATTGCTTGGTATATAACAGACTGAATAGGTTTAAGTTCGACGGGAAAAATAGAACATTGCAAAGACATATGCATTAAAATAAAGGAATCAGGGACATAGTTTCCTGTCGAGAGATATGATATAAATAGAATGATCGGAGATAATAAGAAGTTCATATTGTGTACTGGGAAGCTTTCGCTTAATCAAACTTTCGCCCTGTACTGGTAAATACTTATTCGCCCAGTGGTATATTCGCCGGTGATGTGAAATTGCTTTTCGTAACATGTTGTGTATTGACGTTCGCCGTCACGATACATTCACCTTCGTTATAGATTTGGGATAGGCGTATGTTAAACTGCAGAGAAAGTTTTCCAGTATACAGTAAGCCTTGGACCGAATGATAGTTGTATGTACTTGCAAGTAGGAGGAAAGAAAAATCATACACAATCGCGTCATTAAATAGAGACAAGAAAGTACATAAAAATACACAAAAAAACAACCCACAGAAACTTAGATATCAAAACTACAGGTAATACATCATAAAACTGTTGCACTTACAATGTAAGCGTTGCTATTCTTTACAATGGCAAACTGACGTACATATTTAAAAAATACATTAACATCTGTAAGAGACGGAACTTCATCAAAATATTACTCATTTACTCTGTTCTGATTCGTGACCAATGTAATTGGCTAAACCAAAGCATTACTCATTAAAACTCGTTACCAATATGGTTTGATCCAGTGTATACAAAAACTCCAACTGTCCTATCTCAGCAGCTTACCTCGATCAATTTTTACAACATGGTCGACAAGCACAGCTTTTAATTGCGCTGAATGATAAGCGAGAGGATTTTGATGTTTTTTATCGCAAAATATTCCCTTTCTTTATAGTTACATTTGTTGTCTCTGCCAATTAACGGTGTAAACGTGTTGCATCGTGATTCGAATTTTAACGTGTGTGCTACTGATATCACGATTTGCAACATAATGTTTCGAGATATACAGATTGATAAAAGTCTAAGTTTCAATGTCGCCATTATGATCACATTATATTACTATAAGTGAATATCGATGTTTTGATTGTGTTATTTTCCTCCGGTTTGTTGATACTATCCCGGGTTTAAATTTACTTGCATTTGACTTAGATTATCATGAAAGCTATCTCCAGTGAACAAAAAAGACGCTTAACCTTCCGGAACACCTTGTATTACTCTCCTAGTAATTTTTCAAGGGTCACCGTGTTAACATTTCCTTTCCCTCTGCTTTTATGGTTTTGAGCTGAAACAGCTGTTCGGGTTTTCCTTGTTGCATATTGTAATGAAATGAATATAGAAAGATTGTCATCTTATCTTTTGATCAGTTAAGATGAAATAAAACAAATTCATTATATCATAAATAGAGGTTTCAATGAAAGGACACGAACTCAAAGTCTATGGAATGTGACGCCAAGGAAATTGCGAAAATACACAAATGTCAGGGAAAATAATTAAACCCAACAAAACACGAAATGTTTTCATGTGTTATGACAAAATGTTCACAAGGAAATACAATAAAAGGAAACAATTTGTCACAAAGTGTTTTTTTTCTATCACGTTACTAGCTTTTTGTTATACAAAAGGCAGATAATTGAAGGTCGATGTGACAAAAAGAAGGCATGGTTAGACCTGTTTTTCGTGTGTTTGTTCGTAATCTAGATAGGAAACTAATGTCTGTGTCGTACGGTTGGGTCGACAAATTCAAATGACGGAATTCGGGAAAGAGGTTGGGAGGGGTGGGTGTTGGTGGGAAAGGGAAGAAAGGGTAGATAAATGAGTAAAAGGAAAGAATTGTGACGACAATTATAATCAATGAAACAGACAGAAAAGCATACATAAAGAAAGTAAAGTAGTGATAACAAGACTAGATGAGCTGTGAACTACTCCGTGGCCGATAACATTAAAAAGTTTGAAAGTTCCGTCATTTATTGACGGTTTCTCTGTTGTCACAGAAAGCGTTGGTAATGCAGGGACGGTGATGTCGACGGAGGACGGTGAGGGGTCTTCAGTCGTATATTTCATTGCTGCATTCTTCATCGCCGTCAGCAATGGGTAGGTACCATTGTCACAGTAAGTACCTGAAAAGTCATCGTAATCGAAAGCCCAAAACATGACTCCACCCAATCCGAGATTGCCAGCGTAATTCACCTGTAAAGGTAATTCAATTGACATTTAAAAAAGTCACATGATATAATTTAACTAGCGTCGAACGTTTAAACATAGGAGTATACCTGATAAATATAAGGGTACTTTCAATAAATGTATCTCAACTCCTTTTTAGAAATGTAAGAATATTTAAAAGGATAAAGAACCAATTGTATTTATCTAAAATATTCCGAGATAGGCTGCAATCTCAAAGATTCCTCCCCTTCTATATAGTTCTAGCACTTAGCGCCAACAACAGCTACGATATGAAAAGAATGTCTTTTAAAATACCCTTCTTAAATCTGCTCTGAATGAGAGATGAGTCATACAATTTTGCAACTATTTATGTTTTGCCTTTTTTCTCTTATAAAGAAAGCAACACTGAAAAAAGAAAGTTTATATAACTTGTCTTATTAACTTTATATTAAAAAGACATCAAATATTATGTTATGGCTGCTATACATTTCGCGATGAAACAGTGATATATATACTTATGAACGTTAAACGGACTAGTATGTGTCTAATGTGGCGTTATATTATACTTTAAACGAATGCACCACAGGGCAGATGTACAATAGCAATGGTATACCATTACAAATTAGTATCTGTTGTTCCGTCTTTGCGTATTGCAGAGTTATCTGCTCTTGTGAGCAGGTATTGATTGTTATGTCATTTTTTTGTGAGAGTAACGTCATACATTTTTGAGAAAACGACGTAATTTTCTCACACAAACTAATGACGTAACAATCAATACCTGCTCACAAGAGCAGATAACTCTGCAAAACGAAAAGACGGAATAAACCATCGACGGATCACTTTGTAAGTCCGTATTCATGTCTGTGTTTTATTACAAATATATAAGATCCAAGAAAAGTTTTGTTTACAGATTGGTAGCGTTTCACCTGATACATTGTGACTTCATTTAACAGTTGACCGTTGTTAAGGTATTTCACACAAAAACAATTATAGATTATCACACAGTATTTTCTCATCTCGATCACGTGGATTTAAAATATCGAGTCCACCTGCGAAAATTGTTCATGCGAGAAACCTTGAAACTATGTGTGATAAACTGTTTATCATCTTTATACTTCTACCTTATGTATTTAAAAAACAACCCAGTTGAATACCACATTTTTAGACCAATCTTAAGGTCTTGTGATAAAGGAGATCATCTATCAGTGACAAATATAAACAAATACAAGTCTACCACAGGGGAATACCACGAACCTTAAAACCAATTAGAAAGACATTTTTAAGGCTTCTCCAAATGCATATTTAATTGGGTTGTCATCCTCATAATATTATTTTTCATAATTTTGTAATGATTTGTTTATGACGAACAATTGTCTTACGCGGGATACTAGACATCATCTGGCGCAAGAAGACATGTTATTTTGAGAAATCTATTTTCAAGTTTTTCTCAAATCGTGCTGACCTTCTTATCGAATACTCTCATACTGACAAACCGTGGTAATACATTAATTATGCTAAGGTAGGTACATGTAGTATAAAGTACTATATAGATGATAACAAAAAACATCACACAGCCTGACCTTTTCCACTACACTCCTGGTATCGTCATATCCTACCCACTGATCTTCCATGTAAGCATAATTGCTCTTTTGTTCATCATCCCATACCGTTGTCGCCCCTTTGTTTATCAAATCAAAGCATATCTGCAAAAAAAAGTCATAGGCATTTTTGGGATATTTCATTGAGATTTTATAGTAATTTGGAATAACAATAATTTCTATTTACATGTACTAAATAAAAATGAAAACATAAAAACGACAAAAATTAAGTCTGTTTGCATAATCGTATGGCGTATATTTTTTAAGTCTAACTGTTTATTTTACTGATTCAATTATATTTTCTTCTGTTGTCAGTTTTTTGAAGCTGGGGACAGCGGATGATTGGGTAGGCAAACATTTTCCTTAAGCATGCAAAACATATTTGTCAATTTTGTTTACCTCATAATAAGCAAGATGACCTTTCAGCTGTCTCACTGACCCCTTATTGCCCCCTCCTACGATGACAGGTGCCCCCACATCGTGTTTTGAGGAGTCTTTAAGAGTGAATGAAGCCCCCGCCCCACGGACTCCCATTACGAGCTTCTCTTTTGGAGCTCCCAATGCTATATAGTGATTCATAGTCCAGTTCTGAAATAAAAAAGAATTACCAGTATTTACAATATAATTCTGAAAGTTATTAAATGCAATACTCCGAGTACACGCTAATAAGCAAAGTAAATACTGTATACCAGTAAACGTTTAATTGGTCAAATTTTAGTCCTTCACTGGTAGAATCTATTTTCTCAGTGGTGCCTTTCACACGTGTTTTTTCTATGCATAGTATGCTTTGTGTTTATTTAATTCTCTCTCATTACGGAAAAAACGAAAGTTAAACTTCGACAAAAATGTCTCAGTATACAGTACTTTAAGTAGAATAAAGTAGATATAGCGTCAACATAAAAGAACAAAGTTTCTTTAATTAACAATAGGAACCGAGCGAACATCGAAACTAAACTGAAGACCTCATTAACTAATGTATAAAAACGTGTCATGATGACGGCCTTTACATTTCAGTTAAGTTGAATGAGGACTCTTTGGTAGGAAACCTTGGCTAAGTGGATTATCAGTCAACATTAGGCATCATCTTTCAAGGTATTCCGATACTTGGAACAAGTTCCGCAATAGCAAATTTATGTATTTGATGTTTTGCGACTGCTAGCAGAGTAGTAGTATGATGAATGTTTGACATAATTCATGACTTGTATTTGTTCAATACAGTTATCATATACGTATTGAGAATCACACTCAAACGTGCAATCGTTTGTATCATATGAACCTATGTATTCCGTCTTTGCGTCTTGCAGAGTTATCTTCTCTTGTGAGCAGATATTGATTGTTACGTCATTGGTTTGTGTGAGAAAATGACGTCGTTTTCTCAAAAACTGATGACGTTACTCTCACAAACAAATGACGTAACAATCAATCCCTGCTAACAAGTGCAGATAACTCTGCAATACGAAAAGACGGAATAGTGTAATGGGTATCTCATCTACATTTTTTCAGAAACTTTGTCTTTGTTATTGCATTATAAGGTCATAATATTAAAAAGAATTCTTTTCCAACCATTTCAACGATATTTATTTCTAGTTTGACTTTTTAATGAATTTGCGTATCTTTCGCTCTTTTCTAGTAGTCTACCTGTGAGTTTTCCGGATTAAAGAGAGGGTTTGACAACCTCGAGTACAGTGGAGATCCAAAACCTGCTATCTGGCTCCAAGTACCAGCATAGTCATACGCCATAACGTTGAAAAAATCGACATATCTGAAATGAAAGAAATGGATATAATCGCACTCTCTGTATATGTTGCTTACTTAAATTAGATATAACTACTATAGGAGAAATGGAAAAATGCAAGGTAACATAATAATGAATACATTGTACATTCCTGATATTAAATGTATATTTGACATATGGTTTTGAGATCATTCTTCTGTTCCGTAAAAGGACGGAGGAATATACTACTGCATCCAATTCTCCAAGTTATCTGTCATGGTGTCCCTCAGAACCGATGGGACGACTGCAAATCAAAATTCGTCTGCTGGATTCATTTCGGTTATTATTCTCTTCCCCCTACTTTGCATATTTACGATAGACATTTCTTATTCGAGAAACTCATGTGTAATACGTAGATTTCACTGGGGTGTACTCCGTCACCTTTAATATTTTGACGTTGCAATCAGATGACGGAGTTTTTCATGACGTCACGTCACGTCAAAACGTCGTTTGACTGATTGCGACAATCTAGCTGTCTATGACAGTAATAACATAACATAACATCGGAGTTGTTTTCGCTAGCTTGAGAAATAGCGTTGCTATACAGTGCTTAGTTTCTTCCTTTTTCCAAATATGGCCTTTGTTTGTGTATACATTTTATTGAAGAAAGATACTTTAGTGTTTCATTTTCATTATCCTTGTAGACTTTTACCGAAAGGTATGCGGGATATAGGGATATGGATAATCTACTCTCAGAAGGAGAATTTGGCGTCCGAACCGCGGCAAAGTCTCGGTACTGGACAACATTCTGCAACCTCTAGTCGAATTTCCATATCAAACATACATACACACATACCTATAAAAGACTCTTATTAGGTATAGATTCACACATTTTATGTTGTTTGATCCATTTCATTGTGCTGATAGGCCAGTAAGTTATAACAGAAGAACATCTGTCTAGAAACTTATATAAGGATACTGAAAATATGGACAGATATCGGTAAACCAATCAAATGGTATCGGACACAGCGAAAGGGATTGGTCAGGTTTTTATTTTATTCAACGTACTGTAAAGCTAAGGTATTTATAGAATGTGCCTTAATATGTGTACGTGCAGAGTATGTTGATGTTTTCGCCTCCTTGTGAACACTCGGAACTCCTCGGCCGATGGGAGGAACTGTAATCGGGTAGAGGTGTTCCGAATGCCTTGTGATAGCACGGATTTAATGCCGACCAAACTGAAATACCGAATGCAGTCAGCACAGTATTTCACTCGGTCATATAATACTAAAATCGGGTCAACTAGTTGTTACAATAACCCTATATGCTGAACGCTAAACAGGGAATAACAACTACCCTTTTGAAGGACTTTAGGATGTCCCGGCGTGGGGATGAAACCCATCGCCTACTCTACTTGGTTGAACGTCTAATACTTAGACCAAAACAGATACATTGTATGACATGGCATTAAATCCCTCCCACCTAAAACAGAAAACTCTAGATGGCTTACTTTGATATTTCTGTCATGTTGTACGAGGTGTCAATATTGTCCTTCCCGGCCGCCGTAGCTATAGTCAGTATTAAACGTGACTGTCCTTCATTAAGGGTTTCATCATCAAAAACCTCCCTCATAACCTGAACAAATGCCAATGAACAAAAAGCAAGTGACAATGTCTCCACGATGGAATTTATCTATATTTCATTGAACCCATTGCAACAATTACAAATAAACAAATAAACATACTGTCTGTATGATATGATTGTAATATCGAAGAATGTTTACATCGCTTTTCGTTAAAGTGAATGAATTTATGGTCAGACAATTTTTTTTTTTTTTACATTTTTTTTTTACATTTTTTTTTTTTTTATACATTACCTTTAATAACTGTGTAAAGTCATCCCTTGAGGCACTTTGTGGAAATTCCCAGTCGATATCAAGACCGTCGAAATTTCTATCACGTAGAAAGATTTTGCAGTTTTGTGCAAAAACCCTCAAAACATGTGAAGCGACCACTTTTGGGAAGACTGCAGATAAAGTCTCCCCTCCAACTGAGAGCAGAGTTTTCAATTTAGGATTTTGTGTTTTCAACCCTGTGAACTTAAAGTAATTTCCACTTCTGTCGTCACCCAACATTCCATTGTCGTCATCGACTTCTGTTCTGGCAAGTTTCTTCTCACTAATGTCTATTCTTGCAAATGCATAGATAATGTGTGTACACAAATATGGGTCGATGGTTTGCACGTAGAAATTCCCCAGATGATTTGACCAATTTGTATGGTAACAAACTCTGCGAAACTCGCTCCCTGAAAGTAATGAAAAAAACAATCAGATTCGATATACATAGGCAAATATCGTGAAATAGTTGCAAGTAACAATAAGTTAACAACTCAAAATGATAGGTTAAATAGCCGTCCTAACTTAAGCAGTTAAATCACTCTGAACTTATACAAACCATTCCTTTTAACCTCAGCCATTCATAAAATCGGACAATAATTTGCCTTGATTTCTTTACATGTTTTTGTTCTATTTATGATTGAATAGTCGTGTTATACTTATATACAATCCAGCATTGTGCCTGGGACTACATAAACCACGACATTATAATATGGAATAATTGTAGTTAATATGTTTCTGTTTCTTCTCTGAATTTTCAAAACAGAAGTACAGCAAAAAAAAAAAAAAAAATTGAAATACATACATTTCAAATACTCCTAACAGTATGACTAGGCTAATTTTGCTATCACACGGACGACTGATGCACGCTTAGTAATGTGGCATTCGTCATCACATGAACTCCTTTCTATATCCGTGGCCTACACTTTCGTGTGTTTAAATCTGAGATCATGTCGAATACGGAACACCTTTATTTGTTTATCTTCTGTTATCTTTCATTTTGTTGTATTGTTTGCATATTCCCATTTGTTCATGCTACACAGTTTGCACAAGTGTGTTTTCTCTAATTCATTTCATTATATTTTGGTGTTAATATACGAAACACTTCCTTGCAGTTCGTTCTTCAGCTTACGAAAAAAAATAAAAAAAATAAATAAAAATACGTCAAACATTTTTTCGTGTGTACGTCTCTGTTCGTACAAGCTGTTTCCGCATTTCCATTTGTACATGTAACATATTATTCATATTGAGCTTGTGTTTCCTCTTATTCATTTCACTTTAGTTTGGTGATTATATACGAAACATTGCCTTGCAGTTCGTACTTAAGTTTACAAAGAGAAATTAAAACAACAACGTCAATGCCAAAACTTTGTCGGGTGCGCGTCTCTGTTTGGTTTGGTCTAATTTTGTTTAACGTCCTACGAACAGCTATAGTAATTTAATAACGTGCCTCCATGTGTGTAGTGTATGCTTGCTTGCGTAGGTGCATGCAGGAGACAGGGTATGTTGGTGTGCTTGCCTCCTTTTGATAGCGCGGATTTGATGCCGACTTTATAGTGCTATCTCACTGAAATGCCATGCCGAAGGCACCAAGCACAGCATTTCGCCCGGTCACATGTTACCATTCCCCGTAATGCTGAACGTTAAGCAGGAAATAAAAACTATCATCTTGTTAGGACTTTGGTATGCCCCGGCCTGAGGACAGAATTCATTGCCTACCTCACCTAGGCGAACGCTCAACATCTAGCGATTTGCTTGGCGCATCTCTGTATGTACAAGTTAGCATTATCTATATCAGGTTTAGTTTATGACTTGGAGAAGGAACATTTGTCCATATACAAACTCAAAAATACACTAGATATCTAAAACCAATATGTAAGGCTTGAAAACAAAAAGGTAATACATTCTTTGCACCAGTTTTTCGTAAGAAATTTATGTTTGCTTAGATGAAGTCTGAAAAGTTTAAACGAACTAAAAATATAAATCGATATAAATCATTCACCTACGATTGATTTTTCACATCGTTGCTAAGGTAAACTGAATAAAGCTTACTTAACGAGAGGCTGGCCGAGAACTATGTTGCAAATACAAATAGATATTGATATACAATGTACTTGAGTTTAATGACTGTTTATACACAAGGCCTGGCGTTTCCCCTTGAATCGGATAGATCCAGCGACTCCTAAAGTCGCCCATATCGTTTCGGTCTTGAGTTTAAACATCGATCTTACTTCCAATGAAAGATAAAACCCGACAGCACTTAAAATACCAGGGTATACACGAAATAAATTTTGATGGTTAAAGTTTTTAGCCAACTTTCTTAACATCAGAAATAGGCAAATTCCATTTAATTGGGTTGATGTCAATTTGTGGTCATCTGCCTCCAACATGTAATATAACGATTAACTTTCTAAGCGTTTATTTTCGAGATAATCTTCTTTTCGAGATTTTTTCGATAAGTACAACACGTCAATTGAAAACTTATTATGTCAGATTTCTTGTAATCTTTAGATCAATTTTGAAAAAATGCCTGTGTAATTGGGACTCTGGCTGTGGACTAAACAGACATAAATTAACTAGTATATCAATAGCATTAGATGTTATAATTATAACTTCATGATAGAGATGACGTCATAAACAAGGCATGGACGTTAATAATTTATGACTGCCAGTAGAATTTAAACGACGACGAGAAAGTCGAGGTATTCCCTTTAATTAGAAGTTGTTATTGAATAAAATATAATAACATATGCTGGTATTCAATATATTAAAATATCGAATTCCTAAAAAAACATAGTTATTAAGTTTACTTCAACCTTTGTTGAAAGATGTTAGGCAATACATGTATTTGTTTTTCATCAATCACAGTATCACAGTGTTTTCCTACGTTGATCTTAACGACCCCAATTAGTATCATCCGGCCTCGTCTTAGATGGAAATAAGATAAAGTTACCTTTACTTTCGTTTTCTTAAACCTTACTTGTCAGTACCCCGCTTTTGATATTGGTGTCGAGCTTTCAGTTACGTGAGTCAAATTATATGTTTTCTGACAAACCAAAATCCTGAAATTCGTCTTTACGATGCTATATTTTACGTGTAGCTTTAAAGTGGTCGCGGTAAAGACAGGTAAGACCGTTGTCAGTATAGAGAGTCCGTATGAAGTGTCACACTATCGTGTCTAGGTTATGATATTTCAGTGAGATTGCACTTTATATCTTATTGCTAAAGATACAAATTAAGTAAGCATCTACATGTATAATTGAAAATTAGGTTTGTCTATGCAGAAAGACAAATGTAAACATTTTACTGCAGCATATAGCCATTTCCATCAGACTTTGGTAAACTAGTCATTGAGTGTCCCTGCCTTCTGTGGACAGCGTCTTACTTTATTCTAGAGATACACAGAGAGAACGTCAAACCAAAACAAACAACGCTGTTGTTGATGAATTGCTGATGCTTCCTTTATTCTTGACAACTCTTTCTTAAAAACATACAGTTTATCAAACTCATTTTGAAAAGAAAAACAACATTGTCACTCTTGCCTTATATCTATATAGGCTACCACTCCCGTTAATAAACGTGAGTTTACTGTTCCGGACACATATACGTAGGTCGATTTATAAGCTATAAGTTAAACATTAGATAGATAACAGCATGCCATACCTTTCACTCCGAGGAGAGTCGAGATAAGGAGGGGAAACAAAGACCAGCTAGCCGCGTACATCGTCTGTCAGATTGTGTGTCTGAAACAAAAATATACAAAATGGCGTCTCGCTGATTTTACGTGGAAATTTTATGTACATAAATTGCCCTTCTGGCTGTCATTATGTCTTTTGTTTTTGCTTTGAACAGTAGTTAAGACCAGTTCGTATTTCAAACGTTATAGCCCCTTGCATCACTAATGAGTCCTAGAAGGCCGAAACAGCTTTGTATGATGTAGTATAATTCATTTTTGTCATACTGTATCAACCACAACACGTTGAAAGGTGCAATCACTTGTGTGTGTGTGACGTAGCAAATATATTGTGCACTAGTCCATATCTTTCGGTGCTGGTACGTTTTAAACAAGGGTTTATTCGATAATTCAAAGTTGATGTTGTTCATGCGTATTCTACTAATTTACTGATATGTTTTTATTTCTATTGTTGTTTGATCTAATACATATAAAATACGAAAGTGTTTTTATTCAATCTTAAGAAAACGGATGATGACAAAACAATGAATAATGTTTTGTTACATATTCCAAGTCGGTTGTGAACGTAGTGTTAAGTCTCAATTTAGAGTATCTTATATATAACACAGTAGGTGTTTCTCTTGACGTTTTCTAGTTTTCTGAATAACGACAACCAAATTGGTTTTGGTGCTTTTCTTTATGTGCTGCATCGTTCAAAATCGATGGCAAGGCAATGATGTCGTGTGATCTGTTATCAAGAACTTGAATCGAATACCTGATAATGTTAATGTATTTCTTGTAATAGCATTTCTCCTGGTATAGCGTAGTATTAAGGAATACTTATTTCTAGGTCACTGATTACAATAAATTTAGAATGTAAATAGACATAGAAAATTACCAGTATTAACGAAAGTAAGTTGCATATAGATTAAGCTAGAAGCACTTGCGAGTTCTATGCAATATTTATGTTTATAAAAGATATGCCTTGGTCATTGGATCCCTATCCCTATCTTTTCTTCCGTTATAAATCCTGACAGTTACTTCAGAAATTGGATACAACACAGCCTTTTGGTTCTGTATTTTTTTTT
Organism: Mizuhopecten yessoensis; assembly: GCF_002113885.1. Taxonomy (NCBI): domain Eukaryota; kingdom Metazoa; phylum Mollusca; class Bivalvia; order Pectinida; family Pectinidae; genus Mizuhopecten; species Mizuhopecten yessoensis. The sequence continues at coordinate 695,638 of NW_018407979.1, forward strand.
TACATATTTTCTGAGTAAATCAATATGATTCTGACATGCATGTACATAATTTGACAAATTAACAATCCAGGCTATAACTTCCCGTTACGTTGGAAACAGTACAAACTGATATAACTCGCATTTTTTTTTTTATGAATGCTTCCCTAATGATCGTGTCAAAAGAACTGGCAAATTCCGATGGTAAATTTTGTTACGTAAAAATTGCATTACACTTCATATAATATATTACCCATATGAGCGGCGTCAAAGTATTGGGAAGTTTTTTTTCGTACCTGTGAAACATACTGTTATTTACAAAATGTATTCAAAGCTCTAGTGGACTTTGATATCAAATAATAAATCATTGCATGTATGCATTCGTGTTTAGTATGCAGACAAAATTAACTACTCACAGGAAATAGCCTGCAGTGTTTTTTTGCAGAGTAATAACACAAACGCATATCTTGTCAAAAATAAGCATTCATTGTTTTAAATGCCAGTTTTCAAATTATGTCAAATGATGCCAAGTAAATACATGCTGATGCTATTTTTAGTAATAATATGCATTAAAATAACAAAAACATGGGATCATATTAACCTATACCAGAAAAATTACATAATACTGGTTAGTCTGGCAGGTCTAGATTGAACGATTTTCTCAGTACAAATGAATGCCGTCTATATACGAGGTCATGATACATATGGTAATAAAATAAGATTGATGATCACATATATCAATAGGCTGTAAATCTCACCTTTATTATCACATGTCCTATGGACTTGATTGTGTCTGTTAAGGGTAAAAGCAATACTATACCTGATACCGACCTCTCGTTTCTTAACAGGGTGCCAGTTCTTATTCGAGATCTATTAAACTTGTGTGTTATTGCAGAAATGTTTTTATCGTGTATTTCTATGTATAGTGCATATTACGTTCGATACGTCAAACAAAGAGTCAAAACTGTATCCATCGGGAAATAAAATAATAAAAAAGGGTATTACATTTTTGTGATATTTACCTTCATTACTTTCATGTTAAGAAACATTAAGTGGCAAGTTTGATGAGAAATTTAATGCTTTATTTATTTATAAAAAAAATAGGAAAAAAAGTGAATAATTAATGAAATGTAATAAAATGAATACATAATGCAGCACCTTTTAACTAAGAGTCTACATTTCTTAATACGTACTTATTCAAATCAGTGGTTATCCAAACAAATATTTACTTAATACAATCATTTGTCCATCCATTTCATTATGCCTTTTTCTACATGTAGAACATTTTTTACAATCGTTAAATATGTTTGGCCATTTTGAAGACGCAGTTCAGTTTTTAAATTTTCAATACTTATAACCTGGATACCAAATTTCGTTTAATTTATGTAACTGTTTATCACATCTTAGCATCATAATGGATTTGCAATTGTGATTTTATTTCATTATTTATTCTATGAAAATCTAGGAAAACCTTTCATCATATTTTATTATATACATTTTCTTTCTATTTTGAATTATGTATTTATTTACAAAATATGTGTTTGTAAAACACCGAATGAAAAATAATCACTAGAAACAACTATTTAAAGTAACACTTATTATAAAATTTAGTAAGTTATGCTAATTCAGAAAGTCAAACAAAATATGTTTTTAATGCGAAATACAGTTAAATTTAATGATAGCCTTTATGTGATTAACTCCGATATACACTTTTGCTGTTATTTTTTATTATATAAGATATCGTTTCAATAATTGTTCTTATACATATATACATACCGTATTTTTTTGGCGAATGAATGGTTATGTATGAGACCTGGAGAATTTTTGTTTCGCTCAGAAACACACCAGCTTAAATAGTCATAGTTTGTGATCAATTATCTTAGTCATATAGTTAAATCTAAAAATAGAATGAATAAAAACTTCCTCATTCACAAATTACGTGATTGACATATACATACAGAGTGTATATACCCATCTTTTTTGTTCACATTGATGCTTATCTACATCATATTACACAATGAAGATGACATTCCTAATAATGTATATACAGTATAATATTACTTACCCGTGTATATGTATCTTCGGGCTGTCAATGATATATAAACTTGAATATTTACGTACGCTTGGTATGGTATGTTATGAAATTAACAACCCTGTAGGTGTGTAGGTAATTAAAACAATGTCGTCTGACTCAGGCAGTGGTCGTATCATGCACACATAACACACCTGTTCTTCGCTACTTCCGACGGTAGGCCAGTGATACAGGTATGATATTTACCTACTCACAGCGAGATTGAGGCGCTCGAGGGGGAACTTAACGATACATACACTCTATGTCTTTTTTGTAAAGACCAATACAAATATATGCTGTAAGTAACTAAAGTTAATTCTCAGACTCAGGCAGTGGTCGTATCATGCACACATAACACACCTGTTCTTCGCTACTTCCGACGGTAGGCCAGTGATACAGGTATGATATTCACCTACTCACAGCGAGATTGAGGCGCTCGAGGGGGAACTTAACGATACATACACTCTATGTCTTTTTTGTAAAGACCAATACAAATTTATGCTGTAAGTAACTAAATTTAATTATGTCTGTAGTTTACAAGAGTGATTACTAACTTTGCTTGACAGTATGCATTTTCTTTATGTGCTGCCTCAGGTAAGGATTTCCCCCGCTATATACGCATGGTTAAGGATGTTCGTACCTATATAGGCTTTGTATATAATGTGAATTTACTGTGATAACTCAGCCATAGGATTTTCTCGGCATATTTCTCCTTTGTCTGTGTTAGTACATAAGTACCACGAATGAATCTTTAATGGAACCCAATTCAAATGATGAACATGTAAAAATTAATTACAGAAACTTCAAAACAAAATGAATAATGACGAATTCAAATCTGACATGATGAAAGTGCCGTGGTCAGTCATTGAGATCTTCGACAAAGTCGATGATGCATGGGACTCTTTCGAACAATTATTTTATAATGTCATAGATAAACACATGTCTTTAAAAGAAAAACGTGTAAGTGCTAAGTCTGAAAATTGGATAAATGATGATGTACACAGCGAAATGCACACACGTGATTACCTGCATGATAAGGCAAGATCATCTAAAAAAGGTACTGACTGGGATTTGTATAAAGTTTCCAGAAATAGAGTTCTAACTAGAATAAAACAAGCAAAACGTGATTATCTTGCTGAAGGTATGCTTCAATGCCCAAACAACTCTAAAGATATGTGGAAAAGGATTAAAGATTTCTTACAATCATTCAAATCAAATAGTGCCCCTAGTCTCAATTTAAATGGCGAGAACATTTCAGGAAATGAGGATATTTCAAATGCTTTTAATGATTACTTTTGCAGTATTGGGGTCGAAATAGGAAGTAAGTTTGATTCAAGTTGAGCAAATTTAAATAATTTTACCCCTAATGAAAACAAGTTTTCCATCCCATTAATCACACCTGACTTTGTCAGAAAACAAATAGCAGAGCTACGTGATGAAAAGCTACTGGTATTGATGGAATTTCTGTCAAATTATTAAAACTAGCAGGTGACTCAATTATGGAATCCTTTAACAAATATTATTAACAAGTCAATAAATACTGGTTCGTTTCCTATTGACTGGAAAAGGGTAAAAGTCACCCCAATTCTTAAATCTGGTGACATGTTCTCTATAAATAATTACAGGCCTATATCTGTCCTCTCTGTTGCCAGTAAAATGTTAGAGAAACATGTACATAACTCTTTTTATGAATATTTGTCATCAAATAAATTACTTTCCGATTCCCAATATGGTTTCAGACCTAACCACTCCACAGAAACTGCTCTTACCGGTTTAGTAGATGAGTGGTCCAAAAGTATTGATGATGGTAAATTAACAGGTGTTTAATTTTTAGATTTACGTAAAGCCTTTGATACTGTGAACCACGAAGTGTTGCTATTCAACCCGACGCTTACGGTGTCTCAGAACAACCAATGACATTTTTCAGATCGTATCTATCTGATAGAGTGCAAGTTGTCAATTTTAAAGGTGTATTATCATCCTTCAAAAATATAAATATTGGTGTCCCCCAAGGTTCGATACTTGGACCTTGAATCTTCATACTTCATATGAATGATTATCCTAAATGTTTAAAGTATTCATCAGTGACAATGTATGCTGACGACACCTCACAAAGTGTTAAAGGTGAGTCAGTTAATGACGTTGAGAGAAAATTAAGTGAGGGCATTCAGTTTTAATGTAAGTGGATGACCCAAAACAAAATGAGTCTTAACCTTGGTTCTTCCCCAAAGCTCTCAAAACTTAGAAGAGTGTGCATTAAAGTAGACGATGTTATCATTTAAACTGTCCATTGTCCCAAACTGCTTGGAGTTTTTATTGATAGTTTCTTATCTTGGAACAACCACATTGAATATGTTTGTAAGAAATTGTCAAAGAAGATTGGATTTTTAAAACGTATCAGAAAATTCATGCCGGCCTAGGTGTCCAAAAAAGTATACACAGCTAACGGTTTACCACATTTTATGTATAGTTCTTCTGTATGGAGTAATCTTTCAAACTTATCACTGACAGAGAGAATTTTAAAAAAGAGCTGCGAGAGTTTAAAGATATTTTAACTCCACCTTTACTTTTTAAGAATTGAACTGGATGCCTATACTTGATTTTTATACTTTCAGCAAAAAGTGTATTAACCTACAAAATCCTTATGTCAGCCAAGTTTCAACCAGGACTACCCGTTCTTTATCATCAAAGAAACTCTATTTTCCCAAATGCAGAACAACATTTTATTAGCGTTCTTTTAGATATACTTGTACTGCTCTGTGGAATGATCTTACTGAAGAGACACGAAACGCTACAAGCCTTCTGTCTTTTAAAAAGTTAAATCTTAGCAACTATTTTAAATCAACAAAATAGTGCAATACGTATTCGCGAAAGCTTACCTGTGATATTGGTCTGTCCTAAAGCCACAGTTTTATTTCAACATTATCCTTTGAATTATCCCTACAGTGTATGCATTATTAAATTTCCATTCATGTGTTATAGTTAAGATGTGTTCATTTCCGGAAGTTTATTTCTTATATCAAAATTTGAATTTATACTTATTTGTTAATATATATGTAAGACGAATACTGATACTTGATAGAATATTTTGAACAGTATGTACATTATTTAGAGGCGATTATAGACGCCCATGTACATTGTATGTATATTTATATATATGTTTATGTCATAAATTTTGAAAATATAATAAAAAAGAAAATGTGTTCATTTTAATATGACCTTGGTGTAAGAATTATTTTACTAAAGTGATGGTGCAGTGGATGGACCTCGAAGGAAGGGACCTCCCCAACTCTTGGAAAGCTCCATTGCGCCTCACTGAACTATTATCTTCTACCGGTAATATTTAATATGCTTTATTTATTTTGTTTCCATGTAAGTAATGTTGTGTAAAAGTTTAAAGTGTGTTGTTTTTAACAGGGCCATATTGTAAACTAGACGAAAGTCTAAATATGTTACCCTGTCTAAATAAAAGAATTTATTATCATTATTTTTATTATAATGGAATACATCGCCAAAGGGTGTGGTAAAATATTAAAATTTGCTTGGCTGTCTGCATTGACAAACGTTTTTTATATACTTTTGTGTTGTTGAACTTACAGTTGTTTTTGTGAATTTGATTAATAATAAATGTTTTTGAGATATAATAAAACGAAGATACTGTACAACATCTTCTACTATGAAAACATGGAATACTTTAGATGATACTGTCAAATCATTGCCATTCTCTTCTTTTAAATTAGCTTTAATCCCAAATATACTTAGAGTTAAACCTAGTTACTACATGTATGGCGACAAAAAACTAAATGTTTTACATTCAAGACTAAGGCATCTATGCAGTTCTATAGATATGATCTATCCCGTGCAAACTTAGTTCAAGATTCAAACTGTTCTAATTGTGGTCACAGTTGTAAAAATACCTATCATTTCTTCTTTGAGTGTCATTCGTACAGTAATGTTCCAATAAATTAACAATATAAATATGCAAATAAATTGAGGTTACTATTATTTGGTGATGAAACCTAGCTTTGGATGATAATTGTCATTCATTTAGACATGTGCAAACTTTAATTAGGTCCAGCGAAAGATTTAGAATATAAAATGTATGTACATATGTAGTTTTTAACATCCTATCATTATTTCTATCATTTATAACTGTCTGTCTATGTAATCACTTGTAATTGAAATGTTGATAGGAGATGGCGTCATAAGATGCAATAACTCGTGCCAAATCCCTTGTACGCACTACGACAATAAAATATATTTAAAGTCAAACGTTTCTGCTTGCAGTGATATTTTCTAAACGTGGCTATTGAATATTATACGTAATTTTAGATATGCAAATTACATTATTGACCACTATAAACGGATAACGAGTATTTCGCTTCACCGGAGTGTCTTAAATCCCATCATTCATGTAACATACTATGTATGTGTTTACCACGATGTTTTAGTGAAACACATATAAACCAATCGGTCCCAGACTCATTCTCTTCACAAGAAAACATACATTATTCATGTTATTTATTTTAATTGCCTTATACATCATCAACACAGTATTACACTATATCGAATTGTGCCTTGACATCAGACCAAAGGCCCAATCCTTGTATTTGCCCCCCTCTTTGGGGGCCCCACATGGGTGTTAACCCGTCAATAGATACGTGGATACTATGGGCGTATTTGTTTTAGCATTCCACAAGAACAACGAGAGGGTGAGAGCAAACGATTCTACAGGGCGCTAGAGTATACTTTAATCATATCGTATTGAATATGACATTATCTGAATAATTTAATGAATGTTTAAAATAAATGATTTGAAAATCGCGATATCATACTAAGATATATATTACTTGGAACAAGATTCATAAGTTTGGTATGAATAAGAAATCGTTTGTTTCCTTTGTCAAGCGTTCAGATGTCAAAGGAAACAGATGTTTTCGAAAGCTCGCAAAATCAGTCTTTTAGTACTGTTTGTGATAAAAACATACTAAGCATGTATAATATTTATTGTTAATAATAAATAAGTTAGCTCGAAATGAGTTGACATCAAGCAAAACTTGTTTGTATGTATAGTAGCTGGTCACACTGGATATCTATCAAAAATAGTTTTTACCTTATCCAGAGTGTGTTTGTGTGATTTTGTGCGTGTGTGAAGAAGTTCCCGCTGCCATTTCAGATCTACGCAAAACATTCAGGCTACAAATGAAAGATAAATATCTTCGATAACATTAATCGATTTGGAAATATGTGTCATCAAAGTTTTACTTTCTACGCAAACAATGTACGTATCAAACGTGTCGCAACGTTACACTCAGTTATAGCCTGACAAAGGGACCTATCGGTCTTAAATGGTTACGACCCGTTTGATGCGTTCATTGTTTATGTAGGAAGTAAAACTTTGATAGCAAAATATAAGTATGTTATGGAATTGTTTCTTTCATGAATGCCACTTGTTTTTTTAACAATTACTTAATGAAAATGAATCATTTTACGTATTGTATGCATTAATGAGGGTTGATGTAAATGTGTCTTTACATATAACTCCGTACGCTCTCTTACTATATTAATACTCCAACACACATTTGTTGCATGCTTCGATCAGACATTTAACATAGGTATCGTGCTCTGTAGATAAGACAAGGTCACACAGTTCATACTGGTGTGGTAGGACGTGACTTTTCTAAATTTAGCAGTCATTCGAACGTTTCACGGAATAGGAGTTTACTATTCTGTAAGTACTTAAGACTCATTATGATTGTGTTCCTGTTCACAGCCTGGTCAATGTTTCTGTTGACTGATGGAGCTGCAGAACTACTAAAAAATCCGGATTTTGAAAGCACGTCCTTTTCAGGGAATTGGATATGCAGCGGTTGTACTCTGTCAAGCAGCACTGACAGTTTCCATGGAAATCACAGCGGCAAGGTCACACAGAGGTAAGAAGTATATATTATATTATTTACTAGATTTTAAAATTTATAAAACATACCTTGTAATTCCCTTCTATAAGGAAATAATTTTTCATTCATTACCTTATTTAACGGTTGTCATAAAAAATTATCACGTCAAGAGCAGGGTTAGAACCTATGCGGGAAGATCCCATTGGATTTCAAGTCCAACGTCTTAACCACTCGGCCATCATGACATATAATGAAATGGATTATTTAATGTAAAAAAATAGCTTTCAAGATGTCGCATCTGTAGTATTGACAAAATTGATTGATTCGTGTGCGCATTCACCTTTGTGAATTTGTAAGTTGATGAAAGTTTTACGCGTTGTGCAAAAAAGTATGAAATGGTTGGTAGTATTTTTGAATTAATCCGTTTCCAACAAAAAACACCAATATAAAATGTATGTTTACGTCACGAGCAGGGTTCGAACCTGCGCGGGAAGATCCCATTGGATTTCAAGTCCAACGCCTTAACCACTCGGCCATCGTGACATATACTGCTATATTAATGTTAAGGTAATAATAGTTAGCTTGCAAGATGTCGCATCTGTGGTATTGACAAAGTTGATTGATACGTGTGCGTATTTCACCTTTGTATAGTTTAGCGTTGCACAACAATGTATGAAATGGTAGGTAGTATTTTTGAATTAATCATGAAAAAGAAAAAAAATATAGGAAAAATATGATATAAAATGTATGTCTACGTCACGAGCAGGGTTCGAACCTGCGCGGGAAGATCCCATTGGATTTCAAGTCCAACGCCTTAACCACTCGGCCATCGTGACATATAGAATGAATGTTTTAAGGTAAAGTAAAAGATAGCCTGCAAGATGTCGCATCGATAAGTGTGCGCATTTCACCTTTGCGATTTGTGAAATATGAAAACATTTGAGTTTCGCGTTGTGCGTTGCACAAAAATATGTGTGATATGGAAGGTTGTATTTTTGAAGTTATCATATTAAAAAAATAAGCAAAAACGATATAAAATGTATGTTTACGTCACGAGCAGGGTTCGAACCTGCGCGGGAAGATCCCATTGGATTTCGAGTCCAACGCCTTAACCACTCGGCCATCGTGACATATAAATTTACTTTGCCAGATGCTACATTTGGAGTATATATATACAATTGATTTAAAGGTGCGCTTGGTGTGTGTTTTACTTATATAAAATATGGTTAACAGTGTGTTCGAAAACTGCTGAGTTTCGTATTGTATGAAAATAAAAAAAAAGGTTTTAAAATGTTTGAACAAAAACAAAATCGAAACAATGTAATTGAGTAAAATATAAATATTCGTCACGAGCAGGGTTCGAACCTGCGCGGGAAGATCCCATTGGATTTCAAGTCCAACGCCTTAACCACTCGGCCATCGTGACCTATAATTACAAGACAATGATCAATTACATTTTTCTGAGACTGTAGATTGTATAATTGTAGAATGATAACTTTATTATTTTTCTCCACCAAAAGGTGGAATATTGATTTATAAACCTACATACGCTACATCAACAATTTGTTTTAATCTTCATTTTTAGCAAATAATGAAACCTAAGTTTGAACGAAAGAGGTGCGCTGAATTTGCATCATTTATCAATATACATCTTTTACAGAACAAACGCTGGGATTGGATTGGGACAAACAGTGGCTGTTTCACCTGGCCATACATATGTATTCAGTGCCCGGGTAAAACTACTGAACATGGCACCAGGACACATGTTTCACAATGTACAGCTGAGGGTCAAGGAATCGGCACACAGTTAGTATCATAAAATTCATTACATATGGCTGGTTCAATGTAAGTTTACCCACATCCAATTCCATTTTTGCGTATTGCAGAGTTATCTTCTCTTGTGAGCAGGTATTGATTGCTACGTCATTTGTTTTGGAGAGTAACGTCATCAATGTTTGAGAAAACGACGTAATTTTCTCACACAAATCAATGACGTAACAATCAATACCTGCTCACAAGAGAAGATAACTCTGCAATACGCAAAGACGGAATAGAGTAAATTCAAGTCCTTTGTTTGGTGCTTGTTAACTAGACAAAACTTGAAAAACATTGATAAGTACTTTGATAGTATTAAAAAGTCGCTCACTGAAAGTACTCCCTTGATACTCCAGTGGTTACGCTCACTTTCGCTCTCTGCACCCCTCGAATATGTCATAGCAATATTGAAGGCACGCGACAAGCTATTTGATTGGGTTCAGGTAAAAACAGCTGAACAAATCGATAAGTTTGATTCCTGTCCTTTGAAGATACAGAAAAGCGACACCGACTTCAAAGCCAGTCAATTTTTCCGTTACGCGATAAAACTATCTTCTCACCTCATCCACAATATTGCACACACTAAGCCTTCTATTTTGCTATGACATATTCCGAGGGTGCAGAAAGCGAAAGTGAGCATAGACGTAAACATATAATCGCAGAAATCAAATAATGCTAATATCAGAATTTCTGTTTTATTTATATATTAACTAGATGGTTGACTCTGCTGGTGGATTTCTTAATTCCCAAAGTTTGCTTTTACCTTGATGGCCACAGTTGTCTGTTTTGAGTAACTAGTGGCACGGTTCTTAATGTAAACACTCCACTGAGTAATTTGGTGAAATTAACTAGCACTCCTGTAAAGTTAGTTGGAAATTCATAAAATTAATGAGTATGTACCTGCCTTCTGTTTCAACTTAAGTTCAGACAAATTTAATTTCATTGCCCCTGACATCAGGTGTATGCTGGAATTTACAGTGCATTATCAAATATAAAAGTCGCAATCACCAGTGTGTTTGTGTGTTACGTTTAACTTCATGTGGTCTTTTATCAGGGCAGTCTATCATTGTAATGTATGTTTTTGTACTATTTCAAAGTGTATAAAATTTGCTTGACTTAATATTTCAAGGCCATACCACGCATGTCAATGCATCTACCAACCCAAAGACGAGAAGGGAAAATGGATGGGTTGAAGTAGGTTTCGACTTTACAGTATCACCAGGTAAGATAATTACAGGTATATATGACATTTACAGCAAAACTATCATAAGGTGATATCTGTATACACTTAAAAAAATACAACAAATGATACCATTTGTTTTGGACAATATCGTTCTCCCTTTATTTACAGAATGATCTCCCGTTTTATACATTGATGTTTATCTCTGTCAACTCCTAAGGTATGACAGATATGACGTAAAAAGAAACAATAGTCTACTCTTGAATAGTCTTCGAAACAATAGGATATGACGTCACAATCAGCTCTCGACAGAAAAAGTCCTATGTAAATCATGATAAAACATATTCCAAATGCTGGAAACTATTGTTCTCCATATAGTACATGTGTGGGATTGATCGGAGAAAAATAATCACCCACTGTTTTGAAGATGTAACCAAGAAATCTCTAACCCTCGCAGAGTCTCCAGTTATACAACCAAAACATAACCCCACGGGTTAGATATTTCCCTGTGACATCATCGAGATAGGGGGGGATTATATAAGTCACACCTTTAAGCTCTTAAATAAGAATTTATGCTGTAGTTAGATTTTTTTCTGCGTGTATATAAACGGATGGGCAGTGAAGTGGGAGTTTCAAAACATGGTCCCAGCCAGGTCAAGTTTGCTAAATTATCGGTTATATACTATATTTGCAGGTATCCATCAAATTTCCATTTTCTTTGCCATCAACGAACAACAGGTAAACTACATGGTCGATGACGCAAGTTTCGAGGAACTCACTTACGATGCTAACTGGAAGTCCGAAGCTAACTCCCGGATTACCAGTATCCGGAAAGCTCCTATCACAGTTAAGTTAGTGTAATACTACTTCAGAAACTGATAACAGATAACAGATAACGGTAGTTGACCCCATACTTTATCACGTCCGAAATAGTTAGGACTACGGTGACGTTGAAATAGGTTTATTATGACATTGGGAAAAAGAACTATTAGAAAAAGAATGTGTTCTGTGACAATTTTTTTTTTTTTTTTGGATGAGTTGATGTCCTTTTGTGAGTCCTCTATTCTTGCTGTTTCCACTATCCGTGCCTCATTATAAGCCATAGTGTTTTTAGGAGCTTATGTTATATTGGATTACCCTTTGTTTGATGTTAATCTTGCCTGAAAATCGTCAGATTAATAGTGTTTTAGTGGATCACACCTCGGACGTTATTTCAGTGATTAGTCTTTAAATTATGATGTCAAGTTACAATGCTTTGCGACGTCATCTTCCATTGTGACGTCATAGCTTCAATCGTTTCCCCAATCTGAAACAGGACATTCCTGGAGAATCATGGTTTTCTAGATATAGTATATTAACGTTTTGGAAGAAAAGGGTAATTAAACTTCGTGATGGTTGATTATCATGTTTATCTTACTCGAGTTAGTAAGTTTTAAAATTAAAAACACACTCAGTTTTACAGTGTGTCTTTCTAATCAGTCGTTGGGGAACATCTATTAGACTAAACGTGTGTCCTCTCTTTTAAATTACACGTGTGCCCCCCTCTATGATACTATACGTGTGGCCCCTCTTTTCGACTTAACGTGACGGTGTGCCCCCTGTATTAGACTATACATGTGCCTAATTAGAGTAAGTTCTGAAAAATGATGACCAGATACACAAGTGTATTGAGTGTCTTTTAATTTGTTTTTCATTTTGTTCCAGTTTTCAAAATCTCCATGGATCTGGTTATACTGTTGAGGTCAGTAACACAATAGGGTGACGCATCCTCACTGATATCATTTGATTACATTTTACATGTACTGTAGATAGCTTATCATACACACTAGTTATTACATAACAAAACACCTCAAACGTACTTTTAAAACGTATTTTATCAACCCTACTGATAAAGTCTGCATTACTCATCCATACATTTGTACCGCCTAAACGTACTTGGTATTGCTAAAGTTCAGGGCTATTTTAGCTTCATTTGTACAAACATAATACATATCTGTACAGTTTTTTTTTTAAATAAACAAGAAATGCACATTACCAGATAAAGCATTTATCTACAACAAAAATTAATGCGTGTATACTTAGAGTCAAGTTTTTTTTCTTCTTTTCTTATTACACACAATTTTACATAATTTTACATTCCACTAACATAATTTCACCACAAAAGCATTCCAAACAATCTTACACACTTATATATTCAACACAATCCTACATAATGTAACATCACTCACAATCCTACATAATGTAACATTACACACAATCATTCACAAGGTAACATCACTCACAGTCCTACATAACGCAACATTTCACACAATCCTACACAAGGTAACATCACTCACAATCCTACACATGGTAACATCACTCACAATCCTACACAAGGTAACATCACTCACAATCCTACACAAGGTAACATTACACACAATCATACATAATGTAACATTACACACAATCCTACATAATGCAACATTACAAACAATCTTACATAATGAAACATTACACACAATCCTACATAATGCAACATTACAAACAATCTTACATAATGAAACATTACACACAATCCTACATAATGCAACATTACAAACAATCTTACATAATGAAACATTACACACAATCCTACATAATGCAACATTACACACAGTCCTACACAATGTAACATTACACACAATCCTACATAATGCAACATTACAAACAATCTTACACAATGTAACATTACACAAAATCCTACATAATGCAACATTACACACAATCCTACACAAGGTAACATCCGTCATAATCCTACATAATGTAACATCACTCACAATCCTACACAAGGTAACATCACTCACAATCCTACACAAGGTAACATCACTCACAATCCTACACATGGTAACATCACTCACAATCCTACACAAGGTAACATTACACACAATCCTACACAAGGTAACATCCGTCATAATCCTACATAATGTAACATCACTCACAATCCTACATAATGTAACATTACACACAATCATTCACAAGGTAACATCACTCACAGTCCTACATAACGCAACATTACACACAATCCTACACAATGTAACATTACACACAGTCCTACACAATGTAACATTACACACAGTCCTACACAATGTAACATTACACACAATCGTACATAATGTAACATTACACACAATCCTACATAATGCAACATTACAAACAATCTTACATAATGAAACATTACACACAATCCTACATAATGCAACATTACAAACAATCTTACACAATGTAACATTACACAAAATCCTACATAATGCAACATTACACACAATCCTACACAATGCAACATTACACTCAATCCTATATAATGCAACATTACACACAGTCCTACACAATGTAACATTACACACAGTCCTACACAATGTAACATTACACACAATCGTACATAATGTAACATTACACACAATCCTACACAATGTAACATTACACACAATCCTACACAATGCAACATTACACTCAATCCTATATAATGCAACATTACACACAGTCCTACACAATGTAACATTACACACAATCCTACACAATGTAACATTACACACAATCCTACATAATGCAACTTTACACACAATCCTACATAATGTAACATTACACACAATCCTACACAAGGTAACATCCGTCATAATCCTACATAATGTAACATCACTCACAATCCTACACAAGGTAACATTACACACAATCTTACACAAGGTAACATCACTCACAATCCTACATAATGTAACATCAAACACAATCCTACACAAGGTAACATCACTCACAATCCTACATAATGTAACATTACACACAATCCTGCACAAGGTAACATCACTCACAATCCTACACAAGGTAACATTACCCACAATCATACACAAGGTAACATCACTCACAATCCTACACAAGGTAACATCACTCACAATCCTACACAAGGTAACATCACTCACAATCCTACACAATGTAACATTACTCACAATCCTACATAATGTAACATTACACACAATCCTACACACGGTAACATTACGCACAATCATACATAATGTAACATTACACACAATCCTACACAAGGTAACATCACTCACAATCCTACACAAGGTAACATCACTCACAATCCTACACAAGGTAACATCACTCACAATCCTACACAATGTAACATTACTCACAATCCTACATAATGTAACATTACACACAATCCTACACACGGTAACATTACGCACAATCATACATAATGTAACATTACACACAATCCTACACAAGGTAACATCACTCACAATCCTACACAAGGTAACATCACTCACAATCCTACACAAGGTAACATCACTCACAATCCTACACAATGTAACATTACTCACAATCCTACATAATGTAACATTACACACAATCCTACACACGGTAACATTACGCACAATCATACATAATGTAACATTACACACAATCCTACACAAGGTAACATCACTGACAATCCTATACAAGGTAACATTACACACAATCCAACACAAGGTAACATCACTCACAATCCTACACAAGGTAACATCACTGACAATCCTATACAAGGTAACATTACACACAATCCTACACAAGGTAACATCGCTCACAATCCTACATAATGTAACATTACACACAATCCAACACAAGGTAACATCACTCACAATCCTACATAATGTAACATTACACACAATCATTCACAAGGTAACATCACTCACAGTCCTACATAACGCAACATTTCACACAATCCTACACAAGGTAACATCACTCACAATCCTACACATGGTAACATCACTCACAATCCTACACAAGGTAACATCACTCACAATCCTACAAATGTAACGTCACTCACAATCCTACACAAGGTAACATGACGCACAATCATACATAATGTAACATTACACACAATCCTACACAAGGTAACATCACTCACGATCCTACATCATGTAACATTACACACAATCCTACACAAGGTAACATCACTCACAATCCTACCCAAGGTAACATCACTCACAATCCTCCACAAGGTAACATCACTCACAACCTACATTATGTAACATCACTCACAATCCTACATAATGCAACATAACACACAATCCTACACAAGGTAACATCACTCACAATCCTGCACAAGGTAACATCACTCACAATCCTACATCATGTAACATTACACACAATCCTACACAATGTAACATCACTCACAATCCTACACAAGGTAACATGACGCACAATCATACATAATGTAACATTACACACAATCCTACACAAGGTAACATCACTCACAATCCTCCACAAGGTAACATCACTCACAACCTACATTATGTAACATCACTCAAAATCCTACATAATGCAACATTACACACAATCTTACATAATGTAACATTACACACAATCCTACACAAGGTAACATGACGCCCAATCATACATAATGTAACATTACACACAATCCTACATAATGCAACATTACACACAATCCTACATAATGCAACATTACAAACAAACTTACATAATGCAACATTACACACAATCCTACACAATGTAACATTACACACAATCATACATAATGTAACATTACACACAGTCCTACACAATGTAACATTACACACAATCCTACATAATGCAACATTACAAACAAACTTACATAATGCAACATTACACACAATCCTACACAATGTAACATTACACACAATCCTACATAATGCAACATTACAAACAAACTTACATAATGCAACATTACACACAATCCTACACAAGGTAACATCACTCACAATCCTCCACAAGGTAACATCACTCACAGTCCTACATAATGTAACATCAAGCACAATCCTACATAATGTAACACTACACACAGTCCTACATAATGTAACATTACACACAATCCTACACAATGTAACATTACACACAGTCCTACATAATTTAACATTACACACAATCCTACACAATGTAACATTACACACAATCCTACATAATGTAACATTACACACAATCCTACACAAGGTAACATCACTCACAATCCTACACAAGGTAACATTACCCACAATCATACACAAGGTAACATCACTCACAATCCTACACAAGGTAACATTACCCACAATCATACACAAGGTAACATCACTCACAATCCTACACAAGGTAACATCACTCACAATCCTACACAAGGTAACATGACGCACAAGCATACATAATGTAACATTACACACAATCCTACATAATGCAACATTACACACAATCCTATATAATGCGACATTACACACAATCCTATATAATGCGACATTACACACAATCTTACATAATGCAACATTACACATAATCCTACATAATGTAACATTACACACAATACTACATATTACAACATTACACACAATTCTACATAATGCAACGTTACACACAATCCTACATAACGCAACATTAC
This sequence comes from Mizuhopecten yessoensis, assembly GCF_002113885.1. Lineage (NCBI taxonomy): Eukaryota > Metazoa > Mollusca > Bivalvia > Pectinida > Pectinidae > Mizuhopecten > Mizuhopecten yessoensis. Next base: position 712,956 of record NW_018407979.1, read on the forward strand.
ACACAATCTTACATAATGTAATTTTACACACAAATTCACCAGAACTTGTAAACTTACATAATTTAACACGACGCGCAATCTTACATAATTGAACATTACCCACAATCTTACATAATTCAATATTACATAATCTTACATAATTTAGCATAACACTTTATCTCACATAGTTCATGTTTTACGTAATTTTCAATTAATAATATTACTGACAATCTCACATAATTCAGTATTACACACAATCCTACATACTCCAGTTTTTCGACTTTATTGGGATTACACGATTCTCCAAAATCGAACGGATCTACTTTTTCAATATTTACTTGCTGATAATTTTAATGTAACCCACAAACAGGAACAGCTTAAAAATACGGCTGTTGGACTTTTGACATTTTTCTACTAAAACTGATTTTGGATGGAAAAAGTGTTTTCGATTTTTATTAAATTAATAAATTTTCACGCACGCATAACGTCATTTTCTGGTATGAGATCGCTTAAAAGACGTAGGCCCATGCTACCGCGAATATATATTGTTTCTGCTTGACGTTTATTTGAAATGTATGTGTTTTGGGTGTTAATACCGTAAATTCCTAGTGATAATAGAAATCAAAGACAGTACGCTTGGTGGTTAAAAGCAGGATTTTTTTTAAAGATCGATAGTGGTATATCTCTTAATAACATTGAGTAAACCACAGGAGTTTTAAATCTGTCAAAATTAGTTTTTTTGTATTATTACTGCTATTATTTTTTTCGAAATTTTAGACTCATATGACTTAGCAAAGATTCCTTGAGTGTTAGCTAGCTAACCTAGCTTTGTTTAAACTAATGGGCCTCGCCTTTGCCTAAATTGGAGGATCACAGATGTGATAAATGTTTGCAAACAGTATTGAAAAGCATTTGGGCTATACAGGCCCACACCAGTCAATATTTCTATCAGAAAGGTGATACTTGGAATTGGATAGTTAGGAGTATTGGTCTATATCAATATTTATGATCAAGTTAAACATTGTGAATTGAGGCTAAAAGTATATGAGCTTCGCATATCAAGTCAGTATCTAATCATGCATGTATCAAGTAAAGGTTTTGCTTATTCCATCGGATTTCTATAAAAAGCTCATTAATTGGTATATGTACAGTACCAGATTTTGAGTCCTTTCAAGACTTTGATTTTTATAATCGTATGACAGAAACCCCCCCCCCCCCACTAAAATAACGAATGTCTTCAGTGGATAGGAATTGTTGTTTATAGAACTCTAATGAATGCCGAGTTCCCTGGTGTATATTTAACTCAACATTTAAATACTAATTATATCTATTTTTTTTAAATTTATATATCGTTTTTATCTTTAATAAATATATTTGTACGTTTGTAATTGTATACATAAAACTCTATTTCAATATCTTCTCAATTTAGTCGCAATAGAACTACCGAATTTTGCCCAGAACAGAATAACATTGCCATTTAACAAGAAGCAGAATTCAATCCTCAATTTACATGTATCTAATTATATAAACAATTTTCTTTGTTTATGACAGATTCAACAAACAGGGAGCAAATTTGCATTCGGCTCAGTTGTGGACGCTGCCATGATCGTTGATTCAGTACATCGTCCATACCAACAGTTTTTCTACGACAACTTTGAGTGGGGAGTTCTCGGGAACGCTCTCAAATGGCCACAGACGGAACCCGTTCAGGTGTGTAACAAACAAAACAAGGTCGAGTTGAATTTTAAAGAAATACTTTTACACAATGACTGTAAATCAAAACATTTGTCGATGTCTGGAATAGATATATTTAAAAAGTATACTCACGGTAGCTCTGTGACCAAAGGTACACCCCACTGTTGCTGTGTCAACATTGTATGATTTTAATAAAAAGAGTTTTCGTTGACAACTCTAGATTACGCTTTGCATTTTTAAATGGGTTCATAAAAGTATAGAATTATCGTGTTGACACACCTCCAATCCCCACATCAAAAATGTAATCGAAATGAAAAAAATATTTTTGCGTTTAAGCATCTTTCATAGTTTTCATTAGACTGTTTAAATCTAATTTTAACAAGTCTTGTTAGCAAAATGTAATGCCAAGTAACATTTACCCTTGCGTCCTCGAATAGATATATATTGTTTGTTTATTTTATCTGCAGGCCGTTATCATTTCGAGTTTCGTGACATGAGTAGTCGATTTTTAAGCTTTAGTAGTCCTGACATTATCAGTGATTCGGAACTGTACAAAAAAGATTTGATAAAACTTTAAAAATCTTTCATACAATTTCCAATACAACGTATTTTAACATGTATACATGTTCAAGTTAGATAATACGCTACTTTACACGTTATATATTATATTAGCATTAGTGTTTCAACGTATATGCTACTTTAACTGGTGTACCTGTAATTTGAGCTAGAATTAATACAATATGTTGTATTCCTAATACATCTGAGATATAATAGATTAGGTTACAGTTGTATAACACACCTTTTATCTTATATTTTTCATTTGTGTTTGAGTTTATCTTATATCAAGCATTACACTTTATATGTGGTGTTTGTGGTATAATTTAGTTTACACGCTACATTCCACATGATCTATTCTGTGTTTTTGAGTTAAATTAACTTGATTTGCCACACTGTACCTGTAATTTGGAATACAGTAAGGTTTCATATTAACTTATGTGTCCAACCTTTTGGTAGAGGTACGTTGTAGCTCTACTTGCATAATTGTAATAAGCGTTATCTGATAATCAATATTGACTGGGGTTTTTCGTGTCCCTTTGTCACTTTCAAATTCATGTCAACGTACTAACCATATCCAGATGTACATTTACAAAAGTCGTTTAGTTTACAAATCCTGGACAATGGAAATTAATCTCACAGTAAGGTAACATCATATACTTCAATTGTAGTTATCACATTTTACTTACTTATCTATAACTTTGTTTTCAAGGGACATCCAAACCTAGATAATGCTATGATTGCCGTGAATGCCCTTCGAGCTAAGGGGTGCGTACTGCTTATGAAGATTTAACAGACTGCTTTTAAATCCACAGCCGACATTATAATTACACAAAGAAGTCCTATTAAATCTGTTTTTTTTTAATATTCACATGAAATAATTTTAAATAATTTTGAGACGCTGTTACATTGATGTCAACAAACGAGCCTCATCATTTTATTGTGATAAACATGTATATATATAATTATGTGTAAAGTGTTTGCAGATTGATAATGAAAGCGCCCATGCTTTACAGATCTACGTGATTCTGAATTAGTTTTCAAACTTTTCATATATTTACCGGACAATGAGGACAGAATATATATTTTGGTGTATAATTATGAAAAAACAAAAAGTTTCATAAATCCAATAATAAAAATCGTGATTGATAACTTTTGAACTAATGCTGCCCAAGTCATGATACCTGATGTTAATATATGTACCACATGTACCGTACGCTGCATTTCATCGAAATATATGACACTATAAAATAAATGTATCACTCAATGGCACTGCCGCTTTATTACCCTCCCAGGTTCAGATGGCATTCATATCAGCTATGAAGGTCATAGCCAACGTTTTATTACTATGACGTAAAAATTGTAACATTATATACCACTGACCTAACCCTTGAGAACAGCTATTTTGTTAAACATTGAACACACATACAATACATACATATATTTGAACCAAATACTGCAAGAATTTTTTTTTTTCTATGCGGTTAGAAAATGTAAAATATAAGTATTGAACAGCTTTTAGTTGGTATTCATAGTCAATTTGTCACTGTTCAGTGCATACGTATAATAGTCTATGTCGGCTGGTGATTGGGTCTGGTTTTTTTTTATTATTATTTCATAAAATATATATTAAGTTATCATTGTGATTACAGGAAGAAGATGCGCGGACACAACATGTTCTGGGGTAACGCTAAATACACCCATCCTAGATGGCTTAACGGAATGAATTCAAGCGAAATCATACAATCAATGCACACGCATATCAATGATGTCATATCGCACACACGGGGAACGTAAGTGTATTGAACCTTAATACACATTCATAGGTATTTTTAGCATATATCTAATACATAGAAATAAATATGCAATTAATTGTTACAATTATTAAAATATGAGGATATTGCCGGACTGCCTTATGCCGCTTACCGCTGATCGGGACCGGGCTTCTAATGATTATAGTAAGCAATCATTATAATAATGAATTATATATATATATTATTTATTTTAAAGATAACAATTATCAGACAATACAAATACTATATGTTACCTGTAACTGATCGAGATCGGTTTATCTCAGTTGAGGGCTAAGATTATGATTAAGATTATAATCCAAACCGAGGTGTAAGCCGAGTTTGAGATGATACAGAGTCTTACCCCGAGACTGAGATAACCCGATCCCACTCTATTACAGGTAATTATTGTTTTTTTCGCACCTTTTAAGGTTATACTCATAAGTATCCCGTCTGGGGCCTCAAATGAATATGGCCTCTACACTACTATAACAACATGTTATTGCTTCCGCATTAAAATGTAGTTTGTCCTTACAAAGAAGACAACGTATTTCACAGCGTAAAATATATTTTATCTACAACAACAGGAATCTAACAACATCAAAAAAATACTAATAATGACAACATTGAATATTTCTAATGCAGATTGTCAATTTCGAGGCGTAAACGCGCGGATGAATTCATCGCTGCGTAAAAATTCCGCGAAATGTCGCAAACAGGTTACAGACAGATCGAATGAGATAGAACAATCTAGTATGAGTTATGACGTGAGATATCCTTATCTGAGGTGCAAGATGATACGGGATGAGTGACTAAAATTATCATCCATCTAGGTTGGAGCACTGGGATGTTTACAACGAGAACCTTCACGGGATATACTTCGAGGAAAGTACAGGTCACGTGAATATCACCAAGGAGATGTTTTACTGGGTCCACCATGCAGAGAGAGGAGTGAAATTGTTCCTCAATGATTTTGCTGTGGCATCGTCCAGTAAAATGACAACTGTGAGAGCAATGTTCACTTCATGCTTTTCAAATACATTCCTCAATAACATTCGCAATTTCTATTGAGAGAAAAAAAAGTTTTTGTACAAATGTTTAAGTCAGCTTTATCTTGTTCCTTTCATATTTTTCTTGCTTTATTCATCGCATAAAAGTAGTTGTTATGGATTCTAACGCTACTTTAACAGTTCTTGATTGTTAACAAATGTATGATTCTGTATATGGACTCCAGAAAAATTATTGTTCTTTATTAGTCTAATTTAATATCAATTATAATTTAGGGAGAGAAAATGAAAAGAAAAAAAACTCATCAAATTTGTCGGTGTTTTTGTAGGTTAAATGTTTCGTTTTTGTGCCATCATTGATTTTATGATCTGATACCCTCTCCATAACAAATGTTTGCCAAAGGGCTAAATTTCAATTTTGCATTTTTAATGCAAACCAATGTTATCATTAATATCCTAGGCGTATAAGAACCAGGCGCTGACAATGAAGAATGCTGGAGTCCCCATTTACGGAATTGGTATTCAGTGTCACACCAACGCTCAACTTAATATCTCCTCCTTAAAGGTACGTGATTTCATTTCATCAAATTTTATTGACAAGATGTCGTAGTCAATTGGATTGAATAACAGGCAAAGCTTACATGAATTCTCTCCGTCAAATTGCCAAAGTGGAATAAACAATGAGACATAATATTTTAGACATGTTGTAAATGAAAAAATTAACACAAAATATTTCATATTAACACAAGGCTAAGGGGAAGTAACTCATGAAGGAAACATCTCACACACCTCATACACACTTACACACACATACAAGTACATGTACAAATACATTTATTTCAGCATATATATACACTATCCTAGACAGATATTGGCAGGCTTAGACCAAAAGTCCATGTGATGACGAAACAAGTTATTAAGGATACCTGTACCAATGTCAAAAACGAACGTTGTAACCATAAATTGGAAATACTTGACTTGTGTATCAATAGCTTTACATAATCATTTGTAAAAACGAAATCCATTCCTTGCAGAATCATTTCATTTAAGATTTTTTCATGTGAAATGATAAGTTGGTAGGTTGTAAAGGATTTAACTTCCTAACAACAGCTAAGGCCATTTAAGGGCGTAAAATGATAATAGTGAAAGTAACAAGTATGGAATTAATATGGTAAAATAAAAATAAAAAGTGTTGTAGAAGTAAAACTGCGATGTGACTAGTCCAGAATTTGAAGCCTGTACCCTACTCTACTCTAACCAGCTGACCTACCTGATAGACGTTATTTCCTTGGTCCTATGACACTTCAGTTATATTCCAAATGAAATTCAGGGGAGGTTACTGTAGGAAAAAAAAACACTTTTTGAAGTTGTCTATTGTTTTGTCTACAGTTGGACGGGGATTGTTCCCCCTTAATAAGTAAATTTAATAAAGTTACTATGGCCAGTTTTTGGATCATTTCTTTAGAAGTGATTTGATTTAAACTTCGGTTTAAAACATATTTAGATATCGACAACATCAGATACACCTATATGTATAATGCATTTGATCATTATATGAAAAGGTAATGTAAGTGTTATCAAGGGATAAAACTTTCAACATATAATATAGATCGTGACGCTCTTTCAAAAGCATTATGCATCATATCAACAAACTATTAACTAGCTGTGATGGATTAATCGGTACTCTACCAAATATTTTTCTTACTTCCTAATTTTACCAAAAATATATTGCATTTTTTTTTTTTTATATTAGTATCGGTTAGATAAGATAGCAGAGGCTGGTCTTCCTATCTGGATCACCGAGTTCACTGTTGAAGAGTCGAATGAAGCTATTAAAGCCGATGCACTAGAGGACATGCTAACACTGTTCATTAGTCACCCGGCCGTGGAGGGCGTCCTGCTCTGGGGCTACTGGGACGGTCGGATCTGGATACCCGAATCGGCCTTGGCTACTGGCCATAATGTGGAGGTATTGCATAATTGAGGCATAATTGAGGCATAATTGAGGCAAAAGGTCTCAGTTTCTGTTTCTTCTGCAATTGTTCATGATTGCAGCCTACCTGTATTGCAACTCTGTTTTGTATTTCACATAGAAAGGCACAGCATGAATCTTAGCAAAGAAAAAGGCTCTGACCCCGGATAAGGTAAATCTATGGATTTTAATAGCCTGGTCCTTTTCAACTGGGAACTCAAGTGGCTCATGGCAATGGGTCGAACTCTCTTCTAGACGTTCAAATGTTTCGAAAGGGTTTTAGGCCCTTAATCTCCGGCTGACGTTGTTGTTTCTACTTTTAATCATGTTCTTTTCTGCCCTTCTGTTAACTCCGGTGTTTTCATTTTTTCAATTTCCATTATCAGTAATCGTTATGAGAGGATTTTTGTTTGTAGACCTCTTGTCGTAGAAATAATTTAACTGCAACATCCTTTTCACCAATTGACCGGTGCCGATATTAAAGATTTACTAAAATCATTTTACAATTACCAACTAGAATGTTCCATGTTGTCGTAAACAAATTTATATAAAAAAGTATTATATTTCAATTTCAAACGAAAACAAATGTTCGCAATAGATATATTCAAGTGACTTTTTTGGATTTTCTACTTTATCCTACAACTTTTTAAAGAAAATATGTAATAATTGTACAAATATTTGTTATTAGCCCAACGAAGCTGGAAGACGATACCTTCAGCTTTACCACCAAACTTGGAGAACAAACGAGACCTTGCACGTGACTGGAAACTATGTATATACCACAGGATTTAAGGGAGATTATACTCTTCGCCTTAAACACAGTGGTCATTTGGTTCGAACCCAACACTTTACATTGGACAACGGAGGCAAAACTGTCAACGTCAAAATGCCCTAAGTACATCAATTTCGTTTCGTATGTTTTCATATAAATGTTTACATTATTACTATAAAACACAGCTTTTATGTTAGAATACCTGCCCATATCTACTATGGTAAATACACTTAAAATTCAATTTTCTCTAAAGAACATTTTTCACACTTTTGTATTGTCTTTAAACTGTACCGTATTTATTGACAAGTTTGATTGCAATATAAAAAATAGCAATCCAGGGTAAAACGGAGGGCAATGGTAAAGTAGAAACCTAATGATAAACGTCATGTTTAGGAAAGAAACTAGACGTGAACCAAGATCAACATAATCTTTGGCAATCAATGACTATGTATTTTACATGTATACTTGGAAGATAACGCCCAAACTAGTGTCATTTTATGTCAATTTTATATTATTTATTTTTTCTGATTTAAACATTACGTCTTGACTCTGGATGTTTAAAGTAAGCTATTTTCAAAGATATGTTGATTATTAATAAAACAGTGATATGATGGTAGTTGTTCTTAGTGGTTGTCTTTTGTATTTGTCCCAGAATGGAAACTAAAAACGGCTCTCTCAGCGGTTACTGAAAACGGACCTCAGGGTGAATACTGCCAAAACAGTTTCCAGGGCTAGTTCTGTTAAAAGGACCTCAGAGCGGAAACTGAAATTCGGTCTTAGATAAGTTACTATTCAATAAGTCTTAGAACTGTCACTGTGTAACGGGTCTCAGAGAAGCTAGCACAGAAAAGATCCCAAAACGGATAATGTTGAAACGGGTCTCGGAGCAGTAAAACGTCACAGAGCAGCTACAGTAAACGTCACAGGGCAGCTACAGTAAAACGTCACAGAGCACCTACAGTAAAACGTCACAGGGCAGCTACAGTAAAACGTCACAGTGCAGCTATAATAAAACGTCGCAGAGCAGCTACAGTAAAACGTCACAGACGTCACAGAGCAGCTACAGTAAAACGTCACAGAGCAGCTACAGTAAAACGTCACAGAGCAGCTACAGCAAAACGGGTCTCAAGAGCAGAAACTGAAGAAATCGGTCTCATAGAGGTTGCTTTAAAGAGGGTTAATTTTTGAACTGATAAAATAAATATGGGTTGTTTATGAAAGATGAGCTTAGTAAATATAAGTTTTAAATAAATATATTTAAATAATCTAATTTATTAGCAGTAACATATAGCTGCTGTATCGCGCAGACTTTATAAACCAATCTTTTGAAGGTTATATCATCTGTATTCCGTTGATGTAACAATCGTCAAATAGTGGTATATTTGGTAACATGTTACGTTCACTCACGCTCTCTGCACTCCTGGTGGTATATGTCATAGCAAAATCGAAGGCTCAGTGTTCACCATCTTGTGGATGAGACGTGTCCACTAGTCTGATCCTTTGATGTATATTGACAGAATCTGTCGGTCTAGTAACGGTAAAATTGACTGGCTTTGAAGTCGGTTGTCGGACCTCTTTTATCGCTTTCTGTTATCATTTATTGCTTTCTGATTACAATATCAAATACGAATAGAACATATATTGTTTTGAAGTAACATTCATGATAATTACATAAAATGTAATACAAATACAATATCACCGTTCTAGAGCGTTTGCGGCACTGCACCTCGTCGTACTTGTTTGCACGGATTCGACCCATGGTGTCGGCGATACAGTAAGCAGGACCAACAAATATGTTACGGTAGTTTTGGTGCAGCTCGTAAAAACATTATTTGATTTTTGTGTTTTATGTTTGTTATACAAGTTTTAACGTCCATCATTGCTGTTGATGTATCCATAGGCCATCTCAATTACGAATGGTTCATAGAGATAAGTATGGCACCGTTGTTTTAAATACGCTGTCCCCATTCCCCTATCTGTTACACATTATTATATTCTACAAGTACGTCTCCACAATGATGTTGGTATCTGCTTATTTTCATCTACTATATGAATTACAGAAATCATCCAATGATTTACATTTTTAGACGAAATAAAGGTTGCACCTGTACAATTGAAGCACATATTTGAAATATTGTCCGCAAAGCTACACATTTTAATAATTTGAGGCAATTCAAATAAAACTATCCTCCCCAGAGTGACATTCCGGGGATCTTACTAAATCAGTTCTAGTACTTCCAGAATAATTATCAGGATATGTGTTTTTACAATTCATCAATATTCCAAGACATTATCTAAACGAGAGGCAAAGTGAAGAGAGGCGAAAGATCAAACTTTGTATTATCCATGTAGAGGTCCATCTTTCTATCTTTAAGATCAAACAGGGCAGTGGCTACAGTCTTACCGTTGTCTGTAGCGCTGGGGTTGCGATAGATGGGATACTTATCATTTTTCGTGTCTCCTAGAATTATCTTCAATTCCTGAACTGTAGATGGCGCTTTAAACTCTAGGATACGTTCCATACGGGCAACGGAAGATGACAAACTATCCATTTCCTCGACTTGCAGATGTTTGTAATTGTTGGAGTGTACATAACAGGGCGGGTCTTCAGCATTGGTTTGTTCTGTGAGTGTATACAAATGGACGTTACTTTCCTTCTCACCAGGGCCAATTTCCAGCCCCCACATGTCACGTGGGTATTTCCAGTTCCCCATGTTCAGATTAAACCCGACTGCACACCCACCACCCACGTTCCTACCGATTTCCAGCGCATGCTCTACTGTAGTGGCAGCCATCATGGATCGGTTTAGGAAGTATCGGGGTGTTGCTCCTAATATTGCAGTTTTAGGATACAGTCCGTTACAGGCAAAAATCATTCCATGATGATTAAAAGCAAAAGTGCCACCAGGTAAGCTGCCAGGATACGAGAAAACAGTAAACTTCTCATCGGTTGAGTCTTCTATGACGTGAGCACTGACCATATATCCAAAGTTTTTAGATTCTGGATCGCAGTCTTCGTTGTGACCTATCATTTTTACTGCCGGGGTGTTGATCATAATGTCGGAACATCCCAGGTTATCAGACTCCGGTGGCCAACTTTGCATTTCATTGAAATGACAATTGTAAACTTCTTTGGCAATATTTAGAATAAAAATATCCTCAAATGTCATTCCAACGCCATCTGCCATACCTTGTATCTCACGGATAAGATGTGGGAAGTTGTCACGCGCTCCCCGAAGGTAAACCTCTGCTATCTCTCGTCCTCGCCTTTGAGAGTAGAACGGAAGTAGTTTCTCCTGTACTAGCAGTGACCGCTGGTAAAACAACTTAATTCTGTTCTGGAACGTTGTGCCAGTTTGGTACCCGACATCGTAGTGGTTACCTCGCACGTGCAGAATGGGCATGGAAACAGCGGAAACGTTCGCCATGTCATCAGTTGTTCTGTTGAAGAAATACATTTAAGATAATCACTAACGCTGTGAAATATAGGGATTTTAAAAACATCATGATTTTTATGATGCATGAAGTATTGGCGCACGTGAGAACGGCATAACATGTGATACCCTCTTGTAAAAAGTACCTGATGATATTAAGTAATAAAACGGGACTACCATGTGTATGCGGAGAGTGGAATTGGTGTGCCTTGCACACATGATCAAGATTTATCAACTTTATAAAAGAATAATAACTTGTTTTGATGTTGATATTCATTGTTATAACAAGTATGTAGTAAGAGGTCTGCTTATTTTGTAATCAGAAACATCGGTCTCCCCTTATTAGCCAATAGTCGTCCCCCTTCCCTTGCAAAACGCTATGGCCTTAAAAGTCACAATACCCTTAAAGTTTAAATGTTACAACAGAAAAGTTTCCACTTATTTTACCTTAGACTTTGAGGTCAGGCTCACAGTGACCTAATGACAGTGCACTCCAGACCATGTCTGGATGCAAGATTCTTTATGCTATATTTAATGGTTTAAAAGCTACTGTCCCGACAAAATGTTCCTGAAAAGTTTGCACCTATTTGACCTTTGATCCTAAGATCAATGTCACAGTGGCATAATGACAGCTCAATGCCCATCATAAGTGATGTACAAATGTATAATGCAAGTGTCATCAAAATATCTTTTACGGTTTAAAACTTACGGCCCAGACAACATTTTCTTTTTTTGTCATTTTTTTTGTGCGGCTGCCAAAGGGAAAAATGAACACTGATTATCAGGAAAGTGTGAGTGTAGAACGCTTCATGCATATACAGTACTTACATTTCTAAATGAATCACTCGATATCGTCAGTTGCTATATCAATGATGCAGTACAGTATATATGTACAGTTTTGTGATACATGTGTATACATTTTTAATCCACATATTTAGTCGTCGTGACATCTTATGGTATAAAGTAAATGAATCACTCGATGGGAAAATTTTGATGTCATAATCTAGTTCCATATTATTTTTAATATATTTGAAGGGAGACAACTCTAATTATGAACATCTTATTCCTCTGGGAAATGTTCCATATTTTTCGGAAGGAAAACAAGGAAACAACCCTCATCCGAATCAAAGTTATTGTGCATTGTAAAAATATGAAATGAAAAGCAATGTGTAATTATCTGTATACCCCTCCCCACGAAAAAAATCCTCGATTTCTCGATTTATCATTTTGCAAAAGTTTCTACGGATTCTGCTGGTGAATGGCGAAAGGATGGAGCTCCTTTAATACATGTCTTATAATTCATATCCAACACTGGTATATGCTATAAACTTTAGAATTGAAATTAAAATCGCATGCTTGTAACACCGTTGTTATTGTAACGAGTTTGGTAAGCTATGCATAGCCATTTATTCCAGGAAATAATCATATATCCAGACCTGCTCATTTGGTACTATCTTCACGCTTTTTATGAAACAATTTGTGTGCACGTCATATATATAACGCCAGACATATCCGATTTCTCACATTTAAGAAAAAAAACCATCTTTCAAATAAAAACAATATCTTCTATACAGTAACACTAGTACTGTTGTGTTAAATCTATAAGATGCATATGTGTAGTAAGCGTTCTCACCTGGGGATGCGCTGCTGCTATGTTTGTTCTGCGATAGCTATAAGAGAAAGCTGATAACAGCTGAGTCTCGGGACCCCTCGGGTGGCTCGTTCCTGGCACACTATTGATACAGTATATGGGAGTCACCCGAGGTTTACCGAGTGCCTTACCTGGCTACACGATAAAAGTACATTGTCTTATTGATATGCATGCTGCAGAATGAGGTCGTTGATACCTCTGAATTGCCTAGGCCTACTTAATAGATAGAAACATAGGGTAACATGTATACTCACGGTGTACCAAAACGACCTGAAACGGTGGTTAATCTTCAAACACATACACAGCGTCCTTTTACTTTTCTCCATATGCTGTTAACGTTTAACGTTGTTGATTGAGTCAGAATGGCCCTTAATTACTGTACATGTACATTTATTTCATTGAGTGTTCAAAATATGCACAATCTTTATTACCTGTTTGTTCAAATCACTAGTTCCTGATGTGTCACGTTTCGAGTACTTAGTCGTCAGTTGCTATATCAATGACGCAGTACAGTATATGTTCAGTTTTGTGATACATGCGTTTACATTTTTAATCTACCGTAGTAATCCACATATTTAGTCGTCGTTACATCTGGTATTCCGTCTTTACGAATTGCAGAGTTATCTTCTCTTGGGAGCAGGTATTGATTGTTACGTCATTGGTTTGTGTGAGAAATACGTCGTTTTTTCAAAAACTGATGACGTTACTCTCACAAACAAGTGACGTAACAATCAATACCTGCTACCAAGAGAAGATAACTCTGCAATACGCAAAGACGGAATAAAGTAAACGGAATCATGAAAGGTTATTTTATGCGCAATTAAAATAACGTGTCTGTGTATTCTTACGTGCTTATTTACATCAGGTACACATGTATCATCATCATCATCATCATCATCATCATCATCATCATTTGAAAGAACCAAATATGATGCATCATGCCCTCTGTCTGAGCGTGATCATTCCCCATTAGCAATTTGAGCGAAGATTTTGTATGGTTGGTGTAAAACAACTTGGAACATTTGATGAAAAACCCAATCTCCAATCTTGGGTAGGAAATCCCCGCAAGCTTCCTTTTAGGTGGCATTTGGTGTCTTAATTAATTATAGAGAAGATAAACATCAAGCACTGACGTCATGCTTTTTTTAAAGAATATTTGTTTCATCAATCTGTCCACATTGCACGTCAACACATTAAATCAACGCTTGACGGATACGATTTCGAGTCATTTTCATGGTACGTTTGGCGAAACATTTTGATATAATAGTGACATTGTAAAGCTTTAAGTAGATCTGGGTTTGAAATAGATTTGTTTTTTCTTGTTCGTTTGCAAAAATATACAAATATAAATACATGCTCGTTTGCCCTAATTTGATCAAGGAAATAAGTCCCACTGTTTGTTTGCATTGGCAACACGGGGGCAGATTTTTTCCCGGCGCTTAATCTGTGCGCATTGTCTATCGTTCAATGATACAGGGATAATAACTAATGAAAAGTGTCGTTACATCTCACACGTCGTAGAATAAGTATTCCTCGTTGTTGATATAAGAATGTTTAAGGAAACAATCTTTTGTCATATTTTTTTTTAGTAAGATTATAGTATTGTGGAAATCTGTTTTGTTCGCAATATATCAATGCAAAATGTACTCATTGATATCATCATTTCACCTCCTATCACTGCTTTCAATGCATCGACTTTGACAATTAAAATGATCCCTGTAGAATACCGTTATATGATCTCGGGTTTTACTGGGATTACTTCTGTGCGGGAAACACATTGTGATTGATTAAATAATGTTTGTATATTTTCATATCAGCCTTGTATATGCATGAATATCGGGTTTTATTTATATTTGTTTTAAACGTTAAGTTATCAAGTTTAGGACCACGTCACTATTTGTTATATATCAGATTATCATACATGATTTGTGTGGCTGGAGTATGGTCTATCTTCCTTACTGTGTTGAAGATTGACCAATAGACAAACTCTCTTTAGGAGGCTGATATGAAGAACGATTTCGATAACATCAGGGGAGACAACTCAGTTACTGATACAAGATTTGAAGGAGTGGATATATTGTGTTTTATTTAAACTTAAATTTATTTAGACTTAAACTTTTGCAATATATTTCGTTATGATATATATATATTAGCATATTACAGCAGTAAACATATACGTTAACGTCAACGCATAAATTTAATATCTCGACATCAATATCTTTTTGTTTGTTTATACAAATTGTGATTGAGTATCGGCCGTCGTCTCCGTAAGATAAATTTGCGTCAAAGGTACCGTGTCGCTAACCTTAGCTCTGTTTTCTTATCAGCATGATAAAGCTGGCATATCCGTTTGATACACTTAAAAAATATAAAACAAAAAGGAATAGATTTCTATTTTATCCTGTGCCGTAAATAATTCGATGATTTACATAATGTCACGCAGGCCCAATGGGACCCTTTGAAACGGCGATATTTCGTGTTACATGTGTAAAGGATGGGTGCCCACTTTAATGCTTCTGTATGCCATAACCGATAAGCATTTTTTAATTGAAAAATAAAGTCTAGGTTTAGGTCATCATATATTATCCCCGTATCAATCGGTCCCTTCATAGAAAAATGAGGAGGTGAAGAAGATGAAAAAGGGGCCGCTAGAAATAGGGTATATTGTTTAGGTGATTACAGAAAAACTTGAGTTCAGATTTTCAATATATTAATATGGTAGTTACAACTATATGTATTATATTGATAAAATACGTCTTGTATTCCACATTTAAAAAGTAGGTCACTGTTGTTTATTCCAAAATGACTAACAACAGATATTTTCACATTTTCCAACACAATTAATACCTATTTTGTTTTGCATCTTTATTACATTTTGTCCCACCTGTTATGTTTCAGTCCATCAAATCGACACATACAAGCATTAAAATCAAGGGTTTGATCAGTTTAATCGCATGACCGGGCAATGATGCAGGTTATATTAGCGTTCTTCGCAAAAGCCATTAAACGGCTTATATAAAGTACATTAGTTTTCGTTAATTTGATATTTCATTGACATTTAGAAGCTAGAAAGATATCATAAATATCATTTAGTACCACACAATATCGAAACAACTACCTGAATACTTCGGTAAGTTAATCAATACTAGTGTCTACAATGTAACTTTCATTCCATGGGGTGATATCTTCTAAAGAGTCTTATGGTTTGTCAATAGTGATTAACATTGCAACCTCTATTACTTAAGTTCTAGACGACATTTGAAATAATGAAAGCAATATAAAACGACTGAAAGTGAAGCACCTTGTTGTGTGCATTTCACCACACTTAATAAAACAGACACTGGAGTACCTTGGATTTTGGAACTTCTGTACCTCCGTTAGTATCACTTGTTCCCTTGTTAAACTGTCGCGATATGTTTTGAGCTCAGAAAATTGTTTTATTACTAAACTAGATGTTGAATCATTATTTTAATGTTGGTATATAACATTTATTTTGTTTGGTGGTGGTGCCAAGATTTACAGAGTGTTCCTGCTGCAAGTGCTTTATCAAAGAATGCTATATTAATATATATATATCTGAAGGCGGGGATAGAGTCAGCAAAGCATTCATGGAGATATTACCAGTTTGTGAATGGAAACAGTGCCTCCTTGGCAGCCCAAGAGCCAGAACAGAAGAAAATCAATCTTAAAATACCTCGTTCATGTTTATCAGAAGGGTAGTGTTTTATCTGCAAAACAACAAGGAATGATGTATAGTATGTAACAGGAAAGTTTATAAGACTCTTTCCAAAAATTACGCACTGCACTGTTCGTGGAGACAGGTCTTTCTAATACTAACTGGTTCATGAAGTTGTTCATCACACAAAGTAAATGCTGATTTTATATCTGATTTACTGCCAAGCATTATCCCAGCCCAGTGTAATGTGGAAATCATGGATTCCTGCCAGATAACCGATGTAGTTCAAGAATTACGCACTGCTGCATCAAGGCAAAAAGGTTTGAGTCTGAAATTCCCGGGGGATCTGTCAGACCAAGTCTATCATCGTTTAACTGGTGAACCAGTTTTCCAGTGAATAAAATATAGTGTATTTTTTCCATTTTTGAAGTGGTTTCTAAATATAGTCTCTATGGAAACCCCCAACATCATTGCCGTGAACAAGCATTTATTGAATGAATACATGTTTCAAATGTCATTAATCTGTTATGTCATTTTAACGTAATATGTATATATATATATATATATTGTTTTGTTAAGCATGATTGTGACAATTAAGTGAACAATACACTAGCAGGTTATCTGCCATAATATATATTCTTTTGCTCAATAGCTTCCCTGACCTTATCATCAACAACACTTTTGGGGCTGTCTAATTTTCCATAAAATGAACATTTATACTTAAAGTCAAACTTAGCTAGAGGCCCAAACGTTTTGGTTATACTTGATTGAAATGCTGGTTAAGTTTTCGCCATCACTCGACGTCCGTCGTCCATCTATCATCTCCTTTAAATATTTTGTTTCAGAACAGCTAAAGAGATTTTGACTAATCGTTGTGATCTTTCCTAGGCCATGTAAAAACATTGGTGAATAAATGAATATCATGGCCGTTTGGTGGACAGAAGGGACCCAATGAGGAGTAAAGGACTGTTATAAATGTTACACCTTAGATATCGGGATGGAATAATTACTTATTATGATATAAAACATCCTGGATCAGAGAAATGGAGTATTTCAGGAGAGGGGGATACGTCCTCTCTAGGTTGTCTTTCTACAGTTTAAATCTAATGGCCGTGACCAAATGTGTTTTTTTCCTTTTTTTCCAATTGATTATTAATCGAATATGACCGCCAATTTCCGACTTCCTCTAAAATACAATGTGGCTGATTTCGACAAAAAAAGTGAGCAACCCTATTATAGCTCCGTCTATGGTAAATTAAAAAAAAACCACTATCTGATTGGATTAAAAAAATATAAAGGTTTGTCTTTGCAATTTTATACTTAAACTTCGTATAAATAATCATCTGATAATCCTAAACATTTTTTTCGGATTAACTTGAATCAAATACAGACACCATGTTATCTGAACAACTTTGACATTTTCGTCTAATAAGCATGTTCCGCCTGCTTGATTTTAACCTGAACCAGTACATATATTTCTCTTATTTTACTGGCTAAGTACATTTATTTCAATTGTCCGCCTCAATTAGATATCCAATACGACATCCATAGTCTGTGATTATTAGAAACATGTTTTTTAATTCACATAGGAAAAAAGATACAGACCCATTCTGCCTATTGTTTATATAGATATGTAAAACCTTATAATTATCAGTTCATTTTGTTTTGGGAGAGCTCATAGTTAAATATTATCTCGTGATAATTCGCAAGTTGTTAAGCTCTTCTCGTACCTGTGATAGGCTTTATGTGATAGGGTGGAATTAATGCGCGCTGTAATATAAGAACAAAATACGGTGACGTTAAATATACGCAGAAGCACGGTTGGGAATGAAATGCTTGTAATGTACAATGTATGTAACATTTCATAAATAACATGTAAATGGCGCGTGTTGTGTGTCTCGTGCTGCTCTTTCAGATCTGTAGCTGGTCTCTAAATAATGTGCATGCAAAGATTATCATCTAGCGCCTTCCTTCCAAGGGGATCCCCTATTCACATGGTAAACGTTTGGTATAGGCCAGAAGCCACGTGGTGCTTTCTTGTAGTTATAGAGAGCAATACTAGAGTATGACAGAAAATTGTCAGAGAACAAAATCACTCAGAATCACAATTCACACAATACGCTTGTTTCGAGAAGGTAATGTAAAGCTTTTATATTAAAGAGAGGTATATTTGAGGATTTTTGATGCGCATGCGCATGAGTTGTTATCGCTACGATTGTTTTCTGTCACTTAGGTATTCAATCATTATTCACTTAGGTATTTAACCATTATTCACTTAGGTATTCAATCATTATTAACTTAGGTATTTTACCATTATTCACTTAGGTATTCAATCATTACTCACTTAGGTATTTAACCATTATTCACTTAGATATTCAATCATTATTCACTTAGGTATTTAACCATTATTCACTTAGGTATTCAATCATTTTTCACTTAGGTATTTAATCATTATTCACTTAGGTATTCAATCATTATTAACTTAGGTATTTAACCATTATTCACTTAGGTATTTAACCATTATTCACTTAGGTATTCAATCATTTTTCACTTAGATATTTAATCATTATTCACTTAGGTATTCAATCATTATTAACTTAGGTATTTTACCATTATTCACTTAGGTATTCAATCATTAATCACCTAGGAATTTAACCATTATTCACTTAGATATTCAATCATTATTCACTTAGGTATTTAACCCTTATTCACTTAGGTATTCAATCATTATTCACTTAGGCATTTAACCATTATTCACTTAGGTATTTAATCATTTTTCACCTAGGTATTTAACCATTATTCATTTAGGTATTCAATCATTATTCACTTAGGTATTTAACCATTATTCACTTAGGTATTTAATCATTTTTCACTTAGGTATTTAACCATTATTCATTTAGGTATTCAATCATTATTCACTTAGGTATTTAACCATTATTCACTTAGGTATTTAATCATTTTTCACTTAGGTATTTAACCATTATTCACTTAGGTATTCAATCATTATTCACTTAGGTATTTAACCATTATTCACTTAGGTATTTAATCATTTTTCACTTAGGTATTTAACCATTATTCACTTAGGTATTCAATCATTATTCACTTAGGTATTTAACCATTATTCACTTAGGTATTTAATCATTTTTCACTTAGGTATTTAACCATTATTCACTTAGGTATTCAATCATTATTCACTTAGGTATTTAACCATTATTCACTTAGGTATTTAATCATTTTTCACTTAGGTATTTAACCATTATTCACTTAGGTATTCAATCATTATTCACTTAGGTATTTAACCATTATTCACTTAGGTATTTAATCATTTTTCACTTAGGTATTTAACCATTATTCACTTAGGTATTCAATCATTATTCACTTAGGTATTTAACCATTATTCACTTAGGTATTTAATCATTTTTCACTTAGGTATTTAACCATTATTCACTTAGGTATTCAATCATTATTCACTTAGGTATTTAACCATTATTCACTTAGGTATTTAATCACTTTTCACTGAGGTATTTAACCATTATTCACTTAGGTATTCAATCATTATTCACTTAGGTATTTAACCATTATTCACTATATTATCTTGTGTTTTATTGCATTAAAGAACATGAAAAATCTTTGGTCTTACACTTGTTATACATACTGCATGTATGCTATGGAATATTTATTTATCATAATTTTATTTCTATGATATATAATGTATAATATAATATATAAGTGTATTATAAAAACAATAACATAGATTTTATTCTGCAATACTTGAGTAAACATTTTCTGTAGAAACAAACAATGCGATTGAATAATTTACAATCCGAAAGTAGTATAAAAAAATGGCACCGAATAGTCTTTGACCATTATTGCACGATGAGATATTTTTTGAAAACCGTATAACTGTCAGGAAAGAATTTAGAAGGAATATACATTTGTCTTCAAAACTGATTTTTATTCAATACAAAAATATTTTATTGTCATTTTCTGCAAGGTAAAACAGGTGTGCAGCCAACAGCGTGTTGTTCCTCCACTGTGTTACTTCTGCCCTTATAGTTCATGTGGAAGGTGACCATTACCGGTACACAGCGGATACTGCTATCGACTACACCACTTGGAGTATTACTCAGGCAACGTGCTTCATAAAATATGGAAGGTGAGCGTTCTGGTATCTCCGTCATGACGTCATTACGCCACGGACAAATGGATCTTTCTCCCAAAGTCTGGGAATCACACATTGACGTCCGTGTTATCCTAGTACGAACTTTGTGGAGCGAGTGTTTTTCAGAAGCTTTTGTGGACGTAGGTTTTATAGTTGATGCTCCCTTGTGATAAGAGTATATTGTAGTATTTGGTCTAGTCGTAGTAACGTCGGTTAAGACGGGATGCTTTTGGTGTTGATCGGAGGATCTGCTATTATTTGATACAGCTGTAAGGTAATCTGTCACGGTAACGGGTGTCACTTCCACATTGACCATCATTAGAAATGACAATAGCATTTCAAGGACCCTTCCAATCAAAATGCGCTGCAAATATAAAGTACGAAATAAAATATCAAATTATTGTATGTACAAATAAACTGTATATTTAAAACCTTAATACTCATTATGTTACCCATTACATCATCACCTTCGTTACGTCATAATCAAGGGCAATGAAGATAAATCGAGTGAGTTAATTTTCAAATTGTGTTAAGGCAGGAAAGTTAGATACACTTGATTATCAACCATCACCAGCTCGGGGACCTTTTTCCACATAATGTTTAGATCTGATTAATAAAAAATTGTAGGTTCCTTTGGGAATATATTATTACCGTTTCCAATTTAGGGAAACAATTACCATTAACTGTGACGTCACTATGTAAGTTGACTTCGCAAAACATTTTTCCTTGACGTTATGATAAGAAGATTGACCAAATGAAATAACGTCCAGAGTATTACCCACTAGTGGGTAACCAAAAATGGTTACCAACTTCTAGCAGGTTGATCCAAAAGGTCAGGAATGAGGAAGCATTAGGTGGTTGTGGGAGAAATGACGTTATGGCATTTTGAGTTTTCGTCAGATTCCACGGACATAATACCATAAAGTCAACGCTGGGGACAATAGTCGTCATAAATATACTTTATTTGGCGAAAACGTTATATTTGTATACATACTTGGTAAAGTTATAAAAAGGATCTTTATTTATCAATATTATAAAACCGGTTATTTTATAAATACATTCATAAATCTCGTACAAAGTAAATGCTACCCTACGTATGTTTCTTGAATTACAAGCTTACCATGTTGCTACTGTATTGTTGGTCCTTTTGACATACATTACTTCATGGGAGTATTTATATTGAAAAGTTAGCGCAAAACAAAGAACAAAAAAATCCCCTACAGTTTACGAATTTTACTATTGGGTAGTATTAATAGGTACGATTTCCCCTGTGTCTTGTGGCCGTCAGTCCTGTATATGATTTTCCTCGATCACTGATAAAAACATATCTTGCTCTTCGTTATCTCTCTGAGCAGGTTGTAATCGTTCATCATGTCAACCTCCCCAGCTGAGAGCTATCTACATGTAACAGTATCCTTGGAGGAAAGAAGATACAACTCGCTACAACCACACAATGATGTCTGATAATATAACAACCGAACTCAGACAATACAAATTGTAAGCATGCATTTGATAATGATATATATTATACACAAGTAATTACCCAAGTGTTAACGAGTGAGATATTAAGAACAAAAAAAGTTTATTACAGGGTGTTTTCCCGCAGCATAAAACACGCATTTCCAAGCATATATCTGGTCTTTGTTTAATTATGTGTTTTGATATATACAGATCAGTATCTCATTTGAAAACCGTATAACGGGTTCATTTGGGTTATTAACGCAGGCTTAAAGTTTGCGATTTTGACTCAAAATTTGAGTAAATTGAATTTACACGAATTATAATTTAACGATCTAGACCTGTGGAGGAACTAATTTTTCACTCGACATCCACTCGACATATTAAGTGCCATAACGTCATATGAATTCGCTTTATTACAGCATATTGAGCAACAACAAGTCAGTTTATCTTATTATACAAATCATCAACAAAACCATATCACGTGTGATATGTATAGAATCTTACATGAGTTTCCATTTCATACGATAATTATGAAACGAGTCTAAGAATTTTTCAATTTAGCGAACCTCTGGCGAGCTTAAATGAAAAATTCGTGACGAGTTTCATAAATTTCATATGAAATGAAAACGAGTGTAAGATCCTTTTTATCAAGTAATCAAGATTTAAGGCATTAATCGAGTAAAACGACAATTTTCATGCAACCTCGAAATGTAAAAAGCTGCCATTTTGACTCCAGTGCATAAGTCTGTGACGTCATGTACTTGTCCTATGTGTGACGTCACAATTGAGACAATTGAAACTTACAACCAAGCACAGGGCTGATAGGTCATATTACATGGGTTAATACGCAAAAAAAGTATGACATGTGTATATTCGCTGGATAACACAGTACTTTTATGTGATAAAATATATTTGCAAATATTATTTAATACTCCTGATGTATTTGAATCGTGAAAACCGCTTGGGCGCTATTTTCGGACAACATTAAGATTGTGAAGTTTATTAATGTTGATCATTTTTACGCTTGTCATATTATCGCAGATGATATTTTTGCGATCATGTTATTAACCCGCGAAATCGAAAAATATCACCGCGGAAATATCCTGCTATATGGTATTTACTTTTAAATATTTGATTATTAATATATATCATCTGAATATGAACTAATCATGCTTCAACAGTAGATTCTCACTGTCGTCAAAGCGAGGGCTCAATTGCCGAACTCGGCTACCCGACATTTATGATCCTACAATAATTATTATTGTAGGTTGTATTGTGATCTGCAAACATGATAGTGATAAGGAATGGTGTAAGTGATTGTCAATAACTTATCCAAGCTGTCAACTTATTTAATAAATATAAAGTTATAGCACATGAAGTTAAATAAATATTTGCCAGCAAAACAATATGGTTTTATATCTCGAAGGTCAACCTCCCTGAAGTGACTTGAAGTCTTAGATAAATGGACTGATGCTCTTGATAAAGGACACGATATTGATTGTATTTATATGGACTACCAGAAAACCATTGACACGGTTCCTCATTTGCGTCTCAACAATGTAATGTAGTTGGTAGTGGTGTGACACCTTAAAAGTTGGGTCAGTACTTTGCTAGAGTTAAGTCCCTTGTGGAGCTCTTTTGGTAGGAGAGAAAACTTGTCGTGTGCAAAAACGGAAAGCGAGGGTGCACGTGTGTTGTCAGCACATTGGCGAGGCAGGTTGCAGGTGGTGGAGGGGTATCTGGACCCCGAACTCGTTGTTGGTCCCGGAGCGGGGTTAAACTTTCTATAGCTGTAGATGCAGGTAAGCTGCTGTATTGTTTCATTTATAGTGTGGTGAATTTTGAGTAAAGTATAGTTCGTATGTAAAATGGCCGCCCATGCAGTAGTCGATATAAGGTGAATATTTTGTTGTTGTAGGGGTTTTGTAAATGGCCTAGTACTAGGCGGACGGTGATGGCAGGGCTGGCTTGGCGTCTCCCATACAGTCTATATAGAGATATGGGCATGCAGTGTGGGGGTCTAGAGTTTAGCGCGTTCAGATATGTGACATGATGATGTGGCAGAGTAAGTGCCGTGAGGTGAAGGTCACGTGTGGGATTCTGTTGTGTGGTGGAATCCTTTCGAGGTCACAAGGTACCGGAAGTGATGTGGCGGATGGACATAGTGAAGTATTGTGTGTACCACAGTCGGTGTATAATAGTCC
Organism: Mizuhopecten yessoensis; assembly: GCF_002113885.1. NCBI lineage: Eukaryota > Metazoa > Mollusca > Bivalvia > Pectinida > Pectinidae > Mizuhopecten > Mizuhopecten yessoensis. Next base: position 737,314 of record NW_018407979.1, read on the forward strand.
GGTGTCTATTATAAACTGATTTATGGAAGTAATATGTGTCCATGTATATATAAGTAAGGTAATACTGAGTATATATATTAAACTGTAATAATTATACTGTATTTAACAGTGAATTACCCCACCGAGGGGTACATGAACATTATGAAGTGAACAGTACTAGTAGGGATACATTGGAGAGAACTTTCGTTGGTTGAACAGTACCATAGTACAGGGCTGTTTTACCTACTGTTTTACCCACCGCTGCCACCAATAATGTCACGAAGGTCTGTAGTCATGGTGCCTGATAATGTATAAAGTCAACAAAGATACTGAGTTCACGGTACAATTTAATTACCTAAGAATAATACATATAATCAATCCCACACATATATGGTTTATCAAATATGTAGAATGACAGAAGACCTAGGCAAGTTAACCTTGGCAAATAATGTTCATAATTATAAATGAAAGTTATGAAGTGCATACCACTCTTCACATCAAACAGTCTCATGATATTCAAACCTCTCTCATGTCAACAACAATGGCTACTTCCGGGATATCACAAGGTTCTGTCTTTGGTCGACTTCATTTTGTTATTTATTTTCTTTAATGGGCTCTCAAGCTTGGTGGATTCTGATATGTATCTCTTTGCAGACGATACTAAAGTTTCCAAAGTAATAACCAAGGATGAAGATTAAAAAATATTGCAACGAGACTTGGATAACATGTGCAAGTGGAGTAAGAATTTGCTGATGAGAATGCATCCTGATAAGAGCAAACACATGCACATCGGAAAGTCCGCGGGAACACTAGAGAGTTGGCATGTCAAATATAAACTTAATGATAAAGAATTACTAACTGCAACGAGTGAAAAGGGATATTGGAGTAATGACGGAGCCAGAATTAAACTTTGAAAATCATATAAGTGAAAAAGTGAAGAAAGCCAACTCAATGTTTGCCATGCTAAGAACAACCTTTCATTTTATTGATATATAAAATTATTTATACATTTATACAAATGTTTTGACAGGTCGCAACTTGATTATGTAAGTGTATACTGGTATCCATATAGATACAAGCATAGATTTAATTGAAAATGTTCAACGCCGTGCCACCAGATGCTTACCTGGACTACAAGAATTATCTTAAAAAGAAAGGCTTAAAAGACTTAATCTACCTACATTATCATACAGGCGTATGCGTGGGGACATTATTGAAATATATAAGATGATCAGTGGCGTATAGGACGAGGACTGTTGTACTTCTGGAAAGTTGTGGTAAGATGTGGCCATTAAACACAGTGAAAGAGGAAATTCCAGAAAACTGTTTCTAGGAACTCTTTCACGTGAGAGCAGCACGCATATGGTACAATCTACCAGAATCTGTGATTCTGCTCCAAACGCAAACTGTTTTAAAAATAGACTAGACAAGTTTTGGGAAAACCAAGACTTGATTTATAATTACAGAGCCGAAATTTTAATATGAACTTTGGTCACAATTGTACATTTTGTTTACATCATTAATTAGTATTAGTATGTACTATGTATTGTATGATTTTGAGTCAGGTGAAGAGGATTGTTCAAATTCTGTACCTGAATAAACTTAAATTAACTTAACTTAAACAAGAGTCAGAAACATTGGAACACTTCCTGCTGACCTGAAGCGCTCTCGCGCATATGCGGAAACCGTTCCTTATTACAATAAAACAACGGACAACGAACTGTATAGTCAACAATATAGAGCCACAACTCACACTGGACTCTTCTGTGATCCTCTGTAACAACCAATCACACATGAACGAAGACTGTGAAAAAATCATACGCAGAATGTGCTCCATAGCGAAAGGACAAAACTGATTTCATAAAAACACGAACGTATACGAATTAGCGGACAGACTACGTTACAACTGTGTACATACATTCATCGTTTATATAACGGTAACCTTGTTGGTGGTAGGGTGCATGTAGTTCACATGTAGAACATCTTAAATAACCTGCTTTGTGTGCCGTGAACTAAAGTCTAGACTTTTTAACCTGCTTTGTGTGGTGCCAACTATATATATCCATCACTGTCTGCTCTCTTTGCTCCAAATCGGCGCCCACCATTTCCACAGAAGTTCGCGATAGTTTTATACCTCATATATTTCAAGTATGAGTGTGTTCCTGTTAAAGGAGGGAACTTCAACAACACGACAAGACATGACTCGTCATTGATTACCATTGCTGTTAACAAACGTAAAGCATAAACAAACCAATTCAAATCTTCTCTTGTGATCATTTTCATTTTGTAATATGTCTATAGGCTGCATTACGTATTAGTTTTACGAAATTGTTATGGAATGCCACGACGGTCTTATCTTCATTGTCTGTATTATGTTGGGTTAACATATCATTATGTTGGGTTGACTTGTCATGACGTTCGGTTGACATGTCATTATATTGAGTGGACATGTCGTTATATTCGGTAAAAATACCATGATTTTCGGTTATCATATCATGATGTTGTGTTGACATGTTATTATGTTGGGTTGATATGTCATTATGTTGGGTTGACATGTCATTATATTGAGTTAACATGTCACTATGGTGGGTTGACATGTTATAATGTTCGGTTGACATATTATTATGTTCGGTTGACATGTCATGGTGTTGAGTTGAAATAGAATCGTGTTGAGTAAGTATTCATGCCATGATGTCGTGTATTCATATTATGATGTTGAGTATTCATGCTATGATGTTGAGTGATTCCATCATATTAGTATGTCAGTATGACATGATGTTGTGTGCTTGTCTCGTCGCAATCTGATTAAAATACAACTCCTCTTTCTCTACTATCGTATAAAACAATAGTAGAACGATAGTATAATGAGGAGATGTATTTTAATCAGATTAGTCTCATCGTTGTTTTGTGTACGCTTTTCCTTATCCCGGTTGAAACGGTTCAGGTGGCACAGAAATATTCCACGATAAACGAACTCACTTGGACTTAACTATAGACAGAGATACACAAAAAGCACAGTCAAGAATAGTATGTCCTTCTTTCACGCGTCCACTAAATCATATAACGTATCTTAAAATCTGCATCTGGTTTGACATTGTTTTTTTTAAGAAAAAACGCAAAATAGCAATATTCAGCATTTTAGTTTCGGTCAGGCACGTCTGGACCCCTCAATCTACACACAAGAGTTCGTTACAAATGTCTGAAATACACATATGCTTTACTGATATGGGTCACATCATTATAGCATATGTGTATTTCAGACATTTGTAACGAACCGTTTGAACCACACGTACGTAGATCTGTGACTGTTGTTTTCTTTCCAGGTTCAACCGTTTCGACTGGTTGTACCGGATCACGTTAAACGACGGAAATCGTATGTCGTTGGAAATAAAGTAGAACACGTTTTGTATTATTACAATATTAAAACATTCTCATATAAGTTTCGTTACGTAAGAAAACTTTGTAATTAGTTAAACATTAACTGTGTATTATTATCAACAGTCAGGTTAAGTATAAGTTTTAATTATATCTATATATATATCTTACAAATAAATTTAAATCGCCTGAAGAGCCCCAAGATGGGCGAAAGGGCTAGCCGATTATACTACTCTTCGTTTTTTGTTTTATTTATTTATATCTTACTATATTATTGCACACGAGATAATTATGAATGTAAAATTAAAATTCTAATATAGACCACGTGGTGCTTTCTTGTGGTTTCTGTGAGCAATACTCGAGTATGACAGAAAATGGTCACAGAACAAAATCACTCAGATTCACAATTCACCCAATACGCTTGTTTCGAGAAGGTAATGTAAAGCTATTTAATTAAAGGGAAGTATATTTGAGGATTTTTGATGCGCATGAGTTGTTATCGCTACGATTGTTTTCTGTCACTTAGGTATTCAATCATTTTTCACTTAGGTATTGAATCATTATTCACTTAGGTATTCAATCATTATTCACTTAGGTATTCAATCATTATTCACTTAGGTATTTAACCATTATTCACTATATTATCTTGTGTTTTATTGCATTAAAGAACATGACAAATATTTGGTCTTACACTTGTTATACATACTGCATGTTTGCTATGGAATATTTATTTATCATAATCTTATTTCTATGATATATAATGAAAAAGTGTATTATAAAAACAATACCATAGATTTTATTCTGCAATACTTGAGTAAACATTTTCTGTATAAACAAGCAATGCGGTTGAATAAATTCACAATCCGAAAGTAGTATGAAAAAAAATAGGAACCGAAAATTCTTTGACCATTATTGCACGATGAGATATTTTTTTGAAAACCGTATAACTGTCAGCAAAGAATTCAGAAGTAAGATACGTTTGCCTGCAAAACTGATTTTTATTCAATATAAAAATATTCTATTGTCATTTTCTGCAAGATAAAACAGGTGTGCAGCCAACAGCGTGTTGTTCCTCCACTGTGTTACTTCTGCCCTTATAGTTCATGTGGAAGGTGACCATTACCGTAACACAGCGGATACTGCTATCGACTACACCACTTGGAGTATTACTTAGGCAACGTGCTTCATAAAATATGGAAGGTGAGCGTTCTGGTATCTCTGTCATAACGTCATTACGCCACGGACAAATGGATCTTTCTCCCAAAGTCTGGGAATCACACATTGACGTCCGCGTTATCCTAGTAAGAACTTTGTGGAGCGAGTCTTTTCCAGAAGCTTTTGTGGAGGTAGGTTTTATAGTTGATGCTCCCTTGTGATAAGAGTATATTGTAGTATTTGGTCTAGTCGTAGTAACGTCGGTCAAGACGGGATGCTTTTGGTGTTGATCGGAGGATCTGCTATTATTTGATACAGCTGTAAGGTAATCTGTCACGGTAACGGGTGTCACTCCCACATTGACCATCGTTAGAAATGGCAATAGCATTTCAAGTACCCTTCCAATGAAAATGCGCTGCAAATATAAAGTACGAAATAAAATATGAAATTATTGCATGTACAAATAAACTGTATATTTAAAACCTAAATACTCATTATGTTACCCATTTCATCATCACCTTCGTTACGTCATAATCAAGGGCAATGAACATAAATCGAGTTAGTCAATTTTCAAATTGTGTTAAGACAGGAGAGTTAGATAAACTTGATTATCAACCATCACCAGTTCGGGGACCTTTTTCCACACAACGTTTAGATCTGATAAATAAAAAAAATCGTAGGTTCCTTTGGGAATATATTATTACCGTTTCCAATTTAGGGAAACAATTGCCATTAACTGTGACGTCACTATGTAAGTTGACGTCGCAAAGCATGGCTATTTGACATTATAATAAGAAGATTGACCATATGAAAAAACGTCCAGAGTATTACCCACTAGTGGGTAACCAAAAAATGTTTACCAACTCCTAGCAGGTTTATCTAAAACGTCAGGAGTGAGGAAGCATATAGTGGTTGTGGGAGAAATGACGTTATGGCATTTTGAGTTTGCGTTAGATTTAACGGACATAATACCATAAATTCAACGCTGGGGTCAATGGTCGTCATAAATATACTTTATTTCGCGAATACGTTATATACAGGATCTTAAATGAGTTTTCTTTTCATGAGATTTTTTAAAACTTCGAGGCGAGTTTCATAAAAGTTCATATGAAATGGAAACAAATTTAAGATACTTTTTATCACATAAATCAGAAAACTTACATTTTGACAGATTTCATTTTGACAGATTTTAAAACCAAAATGTAGAGGGCCCAAACGAAACGGAGACAGCCATTTTGTTGCGTCATTCACAATTTATGACGTCACGTTATTGTCCATATTATGACGCACAATCGATTTCTGACTGGCACAGCCAATGAAAAACGCTCCATGGTATATTACACTAGTGACATATATAAAAATATTACACGGACGAATTTACTGGATAACAGGCCGATTATGTGACAAATTTGTATACATACTTGATACAGTTATAAAAAGAATCTTCAGTTGTCAATATTATAAAACCGGTTATTTTTTTAATACATTCATAAATCTCGTACAAAGTAATAGCTACACCTACGTATAGTTCTTAAATTATATACTTACCATGTTGCTACTGTATTGTTGTTCCTTTTTGACATACATTACTTCATGGGAGCATTTATATTGAAAAGTAAGCGCAAAACAAAGCACAAAATAATCCCCTACAGTTTACGAATTTTACTATTGGGTAGTATTAATAGGTACGATTTCCCCTGTGTCTTTTGGCCCTCAGTTCTGTATATGATTTTCCTCGATCTCTGATAAAAAAAACCCATATCTTGCTCTTCGTTATCTCACTCAGCAGGTTGTAATCGTTCATCATGTCAACCTCCCCAGCTGAGAGCTATCTTGATGTAACAGTATCCTTGGACACAAAATTATGTCTGATAATATAACAACCGAGCTCAGACAATACAAATTGTAAGCATGCATTTGATAATGATATATATTATAAACAAGTAATTACCCAAGTGATAACGAGAGAGATATATAAAAACAAAAAAGGTTTATTACAGGGTGTTTTCCAGCAGCATAAAACACACGCATATCCAAGCATATATCTGGTCTTTGTTTAATTATGTGTTATGATATATACATATCAGTATCTCATTTGAATACCATATGACGGGTTATTTGGGTTATTAGCACAGGCTTAAAGTTTGCGATTTTGACCCAAAATTAGAGAAAATTGAATTTACACGAATTATAATTTAACGATCTAGACCTGTGGAAGAACTAATTTTTCACTCGACATTCACTCGACATATAAAGTGCCATAACGTTATATGAATTCGCTTTACTACAGCATATTGAGCAACAACAAATCAGTGTATCTTATTATACATATCATCAACAAAACCATAAGATGTGTGATATATATATAATCTTATAGGNTTCATAAAAGTTCATATGAAATGGAAACAAATTTAAGATACTTTTTTTATCACATAAATCAGAAAACTTACATTTTGACAGATTTTAAAGCCAAAATGTAAAGGGCTTAATCAAACGGAGACAGCCATTTTGTTGCGTCATTCACAATTAATGACGTCATGTCATTGTCCATATTATGACGCACAATCGATTTCTGACTGGCACAGCCAATGAAAAACGCTCCAGGGTATATTACACTAGTGACATATATAAAAATATTACACGGACGAATTTACTGGATAGCAGGCCGATTATGTGATATATTTGTATACATACTTGGTAAAGTTATAAAAAGGATCTTCATTTATCAATATTATAAAACCGGTTATTTTATAAATACATTCATAAATCTCGTACGAAGTAATAGCTACACCTACGTATAGTTCTTAAATTATAAACTTACCATGTTGCTACTGTATTGTTGGTTCTTTTTGGCATACGTTACTTCATGGGAGTATTTATATTGAAAAGTTAGCGCAAAACAAAGAACAAAATAATCCCCTACAGTTTACGAATTTTACTATTGGGTAGTATTAATAGGTACGATTTCCCCTGTGTCTTTTGGCCGTGAGTTCTGTATATGATTTTCCTCGATCACTGATAAAAACATATCTTGCTCTTCGTTATCTCACTGAGCAGGTTGTAATCGTTCATCATGTCAACCTCCCCAGCTGAGAGCTATCTTCATGTAACAGTATCCTTGGACAAACAATTATGTCTGATAATATAACAACCGAACTCAGACAATACAAATTGTAAGCATGCATTTGATAATGATATATATTATACACAAGTAATTACCCAAGTGATAACGAGAGAGATATATAAAAACAAAAAAGGTTTATTACAGGGTGTTTTCCCGCAGCATAAAACACACACATTTCCAAGCATATATCTGGTCTTTGTTTAATTATGTGTTATGATATATACATATCAGTATCTCATTTGAATACCGTATGACGGGTTCATTTGGGTTATTAGCACAGGCTTAAAGTTTGCGATTTTGACTCAAAATTAGAGAAAATTGAATTTACACGAATTATAATTTAACGATCTAGACCTGTGGAAGAACTAATTTTTCACTCGACATTCACTCGACATATAAAGTGCCATAACGTCATATGAATTCGCTTTATTACAGCATATTGAGCAACAACAAATCAGAGTATCTTATTATACATATCATCAACAAAACCATAAGATGTGTGATATATATATAATCTTATAGAAGTTTCCATTGCATATGATATTTATGAAACGAGTCTAAGAATTTTTCAATTTAGCGAGCCTCTGACGAGATAAAATGAAAAATTCGTGACAATTTCATATGAAATGAAAACGAGTGTAAGATCCTTTTTATCACATTATCAAGATTTAAGGGATTAATCGTGTAAAACGATAATTTTCATGCAACCTCGAAATGTAAAAAGTTGCCATTTTGACTCCAGTGCATAAGTCTGTGACGTCATGTACTTGTCCTATGTGTTACGTCACAATTGAGACAATTGAAACTTACAACCAATCACAGGGCTGATCGGTCATATTACATGGGTTAATACGCAAAAAAAGTATGACTTGGGTATGTTCGCTGGATAACACAGTACATATTGTGATACAAAATATTTGCAAACATTATTCAATACTCCTGATGTATTTGAATCGTGAAAACCGCTTGGGCGCTATTTTCGGACAACATTACGGTTGTGAAGTTTATTAATGCTGCTCATTTTTACGCTTGTCATATAATCGCAGATGATATTTTTGCGATCATGTTATTAACCCGCGAAATCGAGAAATTTCACTGCGGAAATATCCTGCTATATGGTATTTCCTTTTAAACATTTGATTATTAATATATATTATCTGAATATGAACTAAACATGCTTCAACAGTAGATTCTCACTGTCGTCAAAGCGAGGGCTCAATTGCCGAACTCGGTTACCCGACATTTATGACCCTACAATAATTATCATTGTAGGTTGTATTGTGACCTGCATACATGATAGTGATAAGGAATGGTGTAAGTGATTGTCAATAACTTATCCAAGCTGTCAACCTATTTAATAAATATAAAGTTATAACACATGAGGATAAATAAATATTTGCCAGCAAAACAATATGGTTTTGTATCTGGAAGGTTAACCTCCCTACAGTTACTTGAAGTTTTAGATAAATTGACTGGTGCTCTTGATAAAGGATATGCTATTGGTGATATAGATAGACTACCAGAAAACCATTGACACGGTTCCTCATTTGCGTCTCATCAGTAAGCTAAGTGCATACAACTCTTCACATCAAACAGTCTCATGACATTCAAACCTCTCTCACGTCAACAATAATGGTTACTTCCGGGATACCACAAGGTTCTGTCTTGGGTCCACTTCTTTACGTCATATCTGATATGTATCTCTTTGCAGACGATACTAAAGTTTTCAAATCAATATCCAATGATGAAGATTAAAAAATATTGCAACGAGACTTGGATAACATGTACAAGTAGAGTAAGGGTTGGCTTAAGGAAATGCATCCAGATAAGTGAAAACACATGCAAATCGGAAAGTCCGCGTGAACACTATATAGTTGCCATGTCAAATATAAACTTAATGATAAAGAATTACTAACGACAACGAATGAAAAGGGATATTGGAGTAATGATTGAGCCAGACTTAACAGACTTAAACTTTGAAAATCATACAAGTGAAAAAGTGAAAAAAGCCAAATCAATGTTTGCCATGCTAAGAACAACCTTTCATTTTATGGATTTAAAATTATTTATACATTTATACAAATGTTTTGTCCGGTCGCAACTTGATTATGGAAGTGCAGACTGGTATTAATATAGATACAAACATAGATTTAATTAAAAATGTTCAACGCCGTGCCACCAGATGCTTACCTGTACTACAAGTACTATTTTAAAAAGAAAGGCTTAAAAGACTTAATCTACCTACATTATCATACAGGCGTATGCGTGGGGACATTATTGAAATATTAAAGATGATCAGTGGCGTATATGACAAGGACTGTTGTAAATCTGTAAAATTATGGTCAGATGTGGCCATTAAACACAGTGAAAGAGGAAATTCCAGAAAACTGCTTCCACAAACGGCAAACTCATCATTATGAAGGAACTCTTTTACTGTGAGAGCAGCACGCATATGGTACAATCTACCAGAATCTGTGATTCTGCTCCAAACGCAAACTGTTTAAAAATAGACTAGACAAGTTTGGGGAAAACCAAGACCTGATTTATAATTACAGAGCCGAAAATTTAATACGAACTTTGGTCACAATTCTACATTTTGATTACATCATTTGTATAAGTATGAACTATGTATTGTGTGATTTTGAGTCAGGTGAAGAGGATTGTTCAAATTCTGTACCGGAATAAACTGAAATTAACTTAACTTAAACAAGAGTCAGAAACATTGGAACACTTCCTGCTGACCTGAAACGCTCTCGCGCATATGCGGAAACCGTTCCTTACTGCAATAAAACAACTGACAACGAACTGTAAAGTCAACAATATAGAGCCTAAACTCACACTGGACTCTTCTGTGATACTCTGTAACAACCAATCATACATGATCGAAGACTGAAAAAAATCACACGCAGAATGTGTAGTACCCTCCATATCGAAAGGACAAAACTGATCTCATAAAAACCACGAACGTATACAAATTTGCGGACAGACTACGTTACAACTGTGTACACACATTCATCGTTTATATAACGGTAACCTTGTGGTGGTAGGGTGCATGTAGTTCACATGTAGAACATCTTAAATAACCTGCTTTGTGTGCGGTGAACTATAGTGGAGAACCTTTAAACCTGCTTTGTGTGGTGCCAACTATATATATCCATCACGGTCTGCTCTCTTTGCTCCAATCGGCCCCCACCACCACCTCCACAAAAGTCTGCAACAGTTTTATACCTCATATATTTCAGGTGTGAGTGTGTTCCTGTTAAAGGAGGGAATTTCAACAACACCACAAGGCAATACATTGCTCGTCATTGACTTACCATTGCTGATAATAGGACGTATTTAAGCATAAACAAACGGACGTAAAGTATAAACAACCCAAACCAAATCTTCTCTTGTGATAATTTTCATTTTGTAATAAGCGTATAGGCTGCATTACGTTTTAGTTTTACGAAATGGTTATGGAACGCCACGACGGTCTTATCTTTATTGTCTGTATTATGCTGGGTTAACATATCATTATGTTGGGTTGACATGTCATTATGTTGGGTTGACTTGTCATGACGTTCGGTTGACATGTCATTATATTCAGTGGACATGTCGTTATGTTGGGTTGACTTGTTATGACGTTCGGTTAATATGTCATTATGTTGGATGGAGATGTCGTTATGTTGAGTTGACCTGTCATGACGTTCGGTTGAAATGCCATTTTATTGAGTGGACATGTCGTTATATTGGGTTGACATACCATGATGTTCGGTTAACATGTCATTATGTTGGGTTGACATGTCATTATGTTGGGATGACATGTCATTGTGTTGAGTTAACATGTCATGATGTTGGGTGGACATGTCGTTGTTCGGTTGACATGCCATAATGTTGGGTGGACATGTCGTTATGTTGGGTTGACATGTCATTTTGTTGGGTGGGCATGTTATAATATTCGGTTGACATATCATTATGTTGAGTGGACATGACGTTATATTCGGTAAACATACCATCATGTTCGGTTAACATATCATGATGTTGTGTTGACCTGTCATTATGTTGGATTGACATGTCATTATATTGAATTAACATGTCATTATGTTGGGTTGACATGGTATAATGTTCGTTTGACATATTATTATGTTCGGTTGACATGCCATGGTGTTGATTTGAAACAGAATCGTGTTGAGTAAGTATTCATGTCATGATGTCGTGTATTCATATTATACTATGATGTTGAGTATTCATGCTATGATGTTGGGTGATTTCATCATATCATTATGTCAGTTTGACATGATGTTGTGTGCTTGTCTCGTCGCAATCTGATTAAAATACAACTCCTCTCTCATGATACGATAGTAAAACGATAGTATAATGAGGAGATGTATTTTAATCAGATTAGTCTCGTTGTTGTCTTGTAGTACGCTTTCCCTTATCCCGGTTGAAACGGTTCAGGCGGCACAGAAATTTTCCACGATTAACGAACGCACTTGGACTTAACTATAAACAGAGCTAAACAAAAAGCACAGTCAAGAATAGTATGTCCTTCTTTCACGTTTCTACTAAATCATATAGCGTATCTTAAAATCTGCATCTGGTTTGACATTGTTTTTTTAAGAAAAAACACAAAATAGCAATATTCAGCTTTTTAGTTTCGGTCAGACACGTCCGGTACATCAATCTACACACAAATGTCTGAAATACACATATGCTTTACTGATATGGGTAATATCATATGTGTATTTCAGACATTTGTAACGAACACTTAGAACTACACGTACCGTAGATCTGTGCCTGTTGTTTTCTTTCCAGGTTCAACCTTTTCAACTAGTTGTACCGGATCAAGTTAAACGACGGAGTTCGTATGTCGTTGGAAATAAAGTAGAAAACGTTTTGTATTAATACAATATTAAAACATTCTCATATAAGTTTCGTTACGTAAGAAAACTTTGTAAGTAATTAAACATTAACTGTGTATTATTATTCACGGTCATGTTAAGTATAAGTTTTATTTATATCTCTATATATATATATCTTGCAAATAAATTTAAATCGCCGGAAGAGCCCCAAGATGGGCAAAAGCGCTAGCCGATTATACTAGTCTTCGTTTTATTTATATACATCTTACTATGTTATTGCACACGAGATAATTATGAATGTAAAATTAAAATTCTAATAGAGACCACGTGGTGCTTTCTTGTGGTTTATGTGAGCAATACTAGAACATGACAGAAAATTGTCAGAGAACAAAATCACTCAGATTCACAATTCACCGAATACGCTTGTTTCGAGAAGGTAATATAAAGCTATAAAATTAAAGAGAAGTATATTTGAGGATTTTTGATGCGCATGCACATGAGTTGTTATCGCTCAACTGTTTTCTGTCACTTATGTATTCAATCAGTATCCACTTAGGTATTCAATCATTAATCACTTAGGTATTTGATCATTATTCACTTAGGTATTCAATCATTAATCACTTAGGTATTTAATCATTATTCACATAGGTATTCAATCATTATTCACTTAGGTATTTAACCATTATTCACTTAGGTATTCAATCATTATTCACTTAGTTATTCAATCATTAATCACTTAGGTATTTAACCATTATTCACCTAGGTATTCAATCATTATCCACTTAGGTATTCAATCATTAATCACTTAGGTATTTAACCATTATTCACTTAGGTATTCAATCATTATTCACTTAGGTATTTAACCATTATTCACTTAGGTATTTAACCATTATTCACTATATTATCTTGTGTTTTATTGCATTAAAGAACATGAAAAATCTTTGGTCTTACACTTGTTATACATACTGCATGTATGCTATGGAATATTTATTTTTCCTAATTTTATTTCTATGATATATAATGTATGATATAATATATAAAAGTATTATAAAAACAATAACATAGATTTTACTCTGCAATACTTGAGTAAACATTTTCTGTAGAAACAAACAATGCGATTGAATAAATTTACAATCCGAAAGTAGTATGAAAAAAAAGAGGCACCGAAAAGTCTTTGACCATTATAGCACGATGAGATATTTTTTGAAAACTGTATAACTGTCAGGAAAGAATTAAGAAGGAATATACATTTGTCTTCAAAACTGATTTTTATTCAATATAAAAATATTCTATTGTCATTTTCTGCAAGGTAAAACAGGTGTGCAGCCAACAGCGTGTTGTTCCTCCACTGTGTTACTTCTGCCCTTATAGTTCATGTGGAAGGTGACCATTACCGGTACACAGCGGATACTGCTATCGACTACACCACTTGGAGTATTACTCAGGCAACGTGCTTCATAAAATATGGAAGGTGAGCGTTCTGGTATCTCTGTCATAACGTCATTACGCCACGGACAAATGGATCTTTCTCCCACAGTCTGGGAATCACACATTGACGTCCGCGTTATCCTAGTAAGAACTTTGTGGAGCGAGTCTTTTCCAGAAGCTTTTGTGGAGGTAGGTTTTATAGTTGATGCTCCCTTGTGATAAGAGTATATTGTAGTATTTGGTCTTGTCGTAGTAACGTCGGTTAAGACGGGATGCTTTTGGTGTTGACCGGAGGATCTGCTATTATTTGATATAACTGTAAGGTAATCTGTCACGGTAACGGGTGTCACTCCCACATTGACCATCATTAGAAATGGCAGTATCATTTCAAGTACCCTTCCAATGAAAATGCGCTGCAAATATAAAGTACGAAATAAAATATGAAATTATTGCATGTACAAATAAACTGTATATTTAAAACCTAAATACTCATTATGTTACCCATTTCATCATCACCTTCGTTACGTCATAATCAAGGGCAATGAACATAAATCGAGTTAGTCAATTTTCAAATTGTGTTAAGACAGGAGAGTTAGATAAACTTGGTTATCAACCATCATCAGTTCGGGGACCTTTTTCCACACAACGCTTAGATCTGATAAATAAAAAGAAATCACAGGTTCCTTTGGGAATATATTATTACCGTTTCCAATTTAGGGAAACAATTGCCATTAACTGTGACGTCACTATGTAAGTTGACTTCGCAAAGCATTGCTATTTGACGTTATGATAAGAAGATTGACCATATGAAAAAACGTCCAGAGTATTACCCACTAGTGGGTAACCAAAAAATGTTTACCAACTCCTAGCAGGTTTATCTAAAACGTCAGGAGTGAGGAAGCATATAGTGGTTGTGGGAGAAATGACGTTATGGCATTTTGAGTTTGCGTTAGATTTAACGGACATAATACCATAAATTCAACGCTGGGGTCAATGGTCGTCATAAATATACTTTATTTCGCGAATACGTTATATACAGGATCTTAAATGAGTTTTCTTTTCATGAGATTTTTTAAAACTTCGAGGCGAGTTTCATAAAAGTTCATATGAAATGGAAACAAATTTAAGATACTTTTTATCACATAAATCAGAAAACTTACATTTTGACAGATTTCATTTTGACAGATTTTAAAACCAAAATGTAGAGGGCCCAAACGAAACGGAGACAGCCATTTTGTTGCGTCATTCACAATTTATGACGTCACGTTATTGTCCATATTATGACGCACAATCGATTTCTGACTGGCACAGCCAATGAAAAACGCTCCATGGTATATTACACTAGTGACATATATAAAAATATTACACGGACGAATTTACTGGATAACAGGCCGATTATGTGACAAATTTGTATACATACTTGATACAGTTATAAAAAGAATCTTCAGTTGTCAATATTATAAAACCGGTTATTTTTTTAATACATTCATAAATCTCGTACAAAGTAATAGCTACACCTACGTATAGTTCTTAAATTATATACTTACCATGTTGCTACTGTATTGTTGTTCCTTTTTGACATACATTACTTCATGGGAGCATTTATATTGAAAAGTAAGCGCAAAACAAAGCACAAAATAATCCCCTACAGTTTACGAATTTTACTATTGGGTAGTATTAATAGGTACGATTTCCCCTGTGTCTTTTGGCCCTCAGTTCTGTATATGATTTTCCTCGATCTCTGATAAAAAAAACCCATATCTTGCTCTTCGTTATCTCACTCAGCAGGTTGTAATCGTTCATCATGTCAACCTCCCCAGCTGAGAGCTATCTTGATGTAACAGTATCCTTGGACACACAATTATGTCTGATAATATAACAACCGAGCTCAGACAATACAAATTGTAAGCATGCATTTGATAATGATATATATTATAAACAAGTAATTACCCAAGTGATAACGAGAGAGATATATAAAAACAAAAAAGGTTTATTACAGGGTGTTTTCCAGCAGCATAAAACACACGCATATCCAAGCATATATCTGGTCTTTGTTTAATTATGTGTTATGATATATACATATCAGTATCTCATTTGAATACCATATGACGGTTTATTTGGGTTATTAGCACAGGCTTAAAGTTTGCGATTTTGACCCAAAATTAGAGAAAATTGAATTTACACGAATTATAATTTAACGATCTAGACCTGTGGAAGAACTAATTTTTCACTCGACATTCACTCGACATATAAAGTGCCATAACGTTATATGAATTCGCTTTACTACAGCATATTGAGCAACAACAAATCAGTGTATCTTATTATACATATCATCAACAAAACCATAAGATGTGTGATATATATATAATCTTATAGGAGTTTCCATTGCATATGATATTTATGAAACGAGTCTAAGAATTTTTCAATTTAGCGAGCCTCTGACGAGATAAAATGAAAAATTCTTGACAATTTGATATGAAATGAAAACGAGTGTAAGATCCTTTTTATCACATTATCAAGATTTAAGGCATTAATCGTGTAAAACGATAATTTTCATGCAACCTCGAAATGTAAAAAGCTGCCATTTTGACTCCAGTGCATAAGTCTGTGACGTCATGTACTTGTCCTATGTGTTACGTCACAATTGAGACAATTGAAACTTACAACCAATCACAGGGCTGATCGGTCATATTACATGGGTTAATACGCAAAAAAAGTATGACTTGGGTATGTTCGCTGGATAACACAGTACATTTTGTGATACAATATATTTGCAAACATTATTCAATACTCCTGATGTATTTGAATCGTGAAAACCGCTTGGGCGCTATTTTCGGACAACATTACGGTTGTGAAGTTTATTAATGCTGCTCATTTTTACGCTTGTCATATAATCGTAGATGATATTTTTGCGATCATGTTATTAACCCGCGAAATCGAAAAATTTCACCGCGGAAATATCCTGCTATATGGTATTTCCTTTTAAACATTTGATTATTAATATATATTATCTGAATATGAACTAAACATGCTTCAACAGTAGATTCTCACTGTCGTCAAAGCGAGGGCTCAATTGCCGAACTCGGTTATCCGACATTTATGACCCTACAATAATTATCATTGTAGGTTGTATTGTGACCTGCAAACATGATAGTGATAAGGAATGGTGTAAGTGATTGTCAATAACTTATCCAAGCTGTCAACCTATTTAATAAATATAAAGTTATAACACATGAGGATAAATAAATATTTGCCAGCAAAACAATATGGTTTTGTATCTGGAAGGTTAACCTCCCTACAGTTACTTGAAGTTTTAGATAAATTGACTGGTGCTCTTGATAAAGGATATGCTATTGGTGATATAGATAGACTACCAGAAAGCCATTGACACGGTTCCTCATTTGCGTCTCATCAGTAAGCTAAGTGCATACAACTCTTCACATCAAACAGTCTCATGACATTCAAACCTCTCTCATGTCAACAATAATGGTTACTTCCGGGATACCACAAGGTTCTGTCTTGGGTCCACTTCTTTACGTCATATCTGATATGTATCTCTTTGCAGACGATACTAAAGTTTTCAAATCAATATCCAATGATGAAGATTAAAAAATATTGCAACGAGACTTGGATAACATGTGCAAGTGGAGTAAGGGTTGGCTTAAGGAAATGCATCCAGATAAGTGAAAACACATGCAAATCGGAAAGTCCGCGTGAACACTATATAGTTACCATGTCAAATATAAACTTAATGATAAAGAATTACTAACGACAACGAATGAAAAGGGATATTGGAGTAATGAAGGAGCCAGACTTAACAGACTTAAACTTTGAAAATCATACAAGTGAAAATGTGAAGAAAGCCAAATCAATGTTTGCCATGCTAAGAACAACCTTTCATTTTATGGATTTAAAATTATTTATACATTTATACAAATGTTTTGTCCGGTCCCAACTTGATTATGCAAGTGCAGACTGGTATTAATATAGATACAAACATAGATTTAATTAAAAATGTTCAACGCCGTGCCACCAGATGCTTACCTGTACTACAAGTACTATTTTAAAAAGAAAGGCTTAAAAGACTTAATCTACCTACATTATCATACAGGCGTATGCGTGGGGACATTATTGAAATATTAAAGATGATCAGTGGCGTATATGACAAGGACTGTTGTAAATCTGTAAAATTATGGTCAGATGTGGCCATTAAACACAGTGAAAGAGGAAATTCCAGAAAACTGTTTCCACATACGGCAAACTCATCATTAAGAAGGAACTCTTTTACTGTGAGAGCAGCACGCATATGGTACAATCTACCAGAATCTGTGATTCTGCTCCAAACGCAAACTGTTTAAAAATAGACTAGACAAGTTTGGGGAAAACCAAGACCTGATTTATAATTACAGAGCCGAAAATTTAATACGAACTTTGGTCACAATTCTACATTTTGATTACATCATTTGTATAAGTATGAACTATGTATTGTGTGATTTTGAGTCAGGTGAAGAGGATTGTTCAAATTCTGTACCGGAATAAACTGAAATTAACTTAACTTAAACAAGAGTCAGAAACATTGGAACACTTCCTGCTGACCTGAAACGCTCTCGCGCATATGCGGAAACCGTTCCTTACTGCAATAAAACAACTGACAACGAACTGTAAAGTCAACAATATAGAGCCTAAACTCACACTGGACTCTTCTGTGATACTCTGTAACAACCAATCATACATGATCGAAGACTGAAAAAAATCACACGCAGAATGTGTAGTACCCTCCATATCGAAAGGACAAAACTGATCTCATAAAAACCACGAACGTATACAAATTAGCGGACAGAATATGTTACAACTGTGTACACACATTCATCGTTTATATAACGGTAACCTTGTGGTGGTAGGGTGCATGTAGTTCACATGTAGAACATCTTAAATAACCTGCTTTGTGTGCGGTGAACTATAGTGGAGAACCTTTAAACCTGCTTTGTGTGGTGCCAACTATATATATCCATCACGGTCTGCTCTCTTTGCTCCAATCGGCCCCCACCACCACCTCCACAAAAGTCTGCAACAGTTTTATACCTCATATATTTCAGGTGTGAGTGTGTTCCTGTTAAAGGAGGGAATTTCAACAACACCACAAGGCAATACATTGCTCGTCATTGACTTACCATTGCTGATAATAGGACGTATTTAAGCATAAACAAACGGACGTAAAGTATAAACAACCCAAACCAAATCTTCTCTTGTGATAATTTTCATTTTGTAATAAGCTTATAGGCTGCATTACGTATTAGTTTTACGAAATGGTTATGGAACGCCACGACGGTCTTATCTTTATTGTCTGTATTATGTTGGGCTAACATATCATGTCATTATGTTGGGTTGACTTGTCATGACGTTCGGTTGACATGTCATTATATTCAGTGGACATGTCGTTATGTTGGGTTGACTTGTTATGACGTTCGGTTAATATGTCATTATGTTGGATGGAGATGTCGTTATGTTGAGTTGACCTGTCATGACGTTCGGTTGAAATGCCATTTTATTGAGTGGACATGTCGTTATATTGGGTTGACATACCATGATGTTCGGTTAACATGTCATTATGTTGGGTTGACATGTCATTATGTTGGGATGACATGTCATTGTGTTGAGTTAACATGTCATTATGTTGGGTGGACATGTCGTTGTTCGGTTGACATGTCGTAATGTTGGGGGTGGACATGTCGTTATGTTGGGTTGGCATGTCATTTTGTTGGGTGGGCATGTTATAATATTCGGTTGACATATCATTATGTTGAGTGGACATGTCGTTATATTCGGTAAACATACCATGATGTTCGGTTAACATATCATGATGTTGTGTTGACCTGTCATTATGTTGGATTGACATGTCATTATATTGAATTAACATGTCATTATGTTGGGTTGACATGGTATAATGTTCGTTTGACATATTATTATGTTCGGTTGACATGCCATGGTGTTGATTTGAAACAGAATCGTGTTGAGTAAGTATTCATGTCATGATGTCGTGTATTCATATTATACTATGATGTTGAGTATTCATGCTATGATGTTGGGTGATTTCATCATATCATTATGTCAGTTTGACATGATGTTGTGTGCTTGTCTCGTCGCAATCTGATTAAAATACAACTCCTCTCTCATGATACGATAGTAAAACGATAGTATAATGAGGAGATGTATTTTAATCAGATTAGTCTCGTTGTTGTCTTGTAGTACGCTTTCCCTTATCCCGGTTGAAACGGTTCAGGCGGCACAGAAATTTTCCACGATTAACGAACGCACTTGGACTTAACTATAAACAGAGCTAAACAAAAAACACAGTCAAGAATAGTATGTCCTTCTTTCACGTTTCTACTAAATCATATAGCGTATCTTAAAATCTGCATCTGGTTTGACATTGTTTTTTTTAAGAAAAAACACAAAATAGCAATATTCAGCTTTTTAGTTTCGGTCAGGCACGTCCGGTACATCAATCTACACACAAATGTCTGAAATACACATATGCTTTACTGATATGGGTAATATCATATGTGTATTTCAGACATTTGTAACGAACACTTAGAACTACACGTACCGTAGATCTGTGCCTGTTGTTTTCTTTCCAGGTTCAACCTTTTCAACTAGTTGTACCGGATCAAGTTAAACGACGGAGTTCGTATGTCGTTGGAAATAAAGTAGAAAACGTTTTGTATTAATACAATATTAAAACATTCTCATATAAGTTTCGTTACGTAAGAAAACTTTGTAAGTAATTAAACATTAACTGTGTATTATTATTCACGGTCATGTTAAGTATAAGTTTTATTTATATCTCTATATATATATATCTTGCAAATAAATTTAAATCGCCGGAAGAGCCCCAAGATGGGCAAAAGCGCTAGCCGATTATACTAGTCTTCGTTTTATTTATATACATCTTACTATGTTATTGCACACGAGATAATTATGAATGTAAAATTAAAATTCTAATAGAGACCACGTGGTGCTTTCTTGTGGTTTATGTGAGCAATACTAGAGTATGACAGAAAATTGTCAGAGAACAAAATCACTCAGATTCACAATTCACCGAATACGCTTGTTTCGAGAAGGTAATATAAAGCTATAAAATTAAAGAGAAGTATATTTGAGGATTTTTGATGCGCATGCACATGAGTTGTTATCGCTCAACTGTTTTCTGTCACTTATGTATTCAATCAGTATCCACTTAGGTATTCAATCATTAATCACTTAGGTATTTGATCATTATTCACTTAGGTATTCAATCATTAATCACTTAGGTATTTAATCATTATTCACATAGGTATTCAATCATTATTCACTTAGGTATTTAACCATTATTCACTTAGGTATTCAATCATTATTCACTTAGTTATTCAATCATTAATCACTTAGGTATTTAACCATTATTCACCTAGGTATTCAATCATTATCCACTTAGGTATTCAATCATTAATCACTTAGGTATTTAACCATTATTCACTTAGGTATTCAATCATTATTCACTTAGGTATTTAACCATTATTCACTTAGGTATTTAACCATTATTCACTATATTATCTTGTGTTTTATTGCATTAAAGAACATGAAAAATCTTTGGTCTTACACTTGTTATACATACTGCATGTATGCTATGGAATATTTATTTTTCCTAATTTTATTTCTATGATATATAATGTATGATATAATATATAAAAGTATTATAAAAACAATAACATAGATTTTACTCTGCAATACTTGAGTAAACATTTTCTGTAGAAACAAACAATGCGATTGAATAAATTTACAATCCGAAAGTAGTATGAAAAAAAAGAGGCACCGAAAAGTCTTTGACCATTATAGCACGATGAGATATTTTTTGAAAACTGTATAACTGTCAGGAAAGAATTAAGAAGGAATATACATTTGTCTTCAAAACTGATTTTTATTCAATATAAAAATATTCTATTGTCATTTTCTGCAAGGTAAAACAGGTGTGCAGCCAACAGCGTGTTGTTCCTCCACTGTGTTACTTCTGCCCTTATAGTTCATGTGGAAGGTGACCATTACCGGTACACAGCGGATACTGCTATCGACTACACCACTTGGAGTATTACTCAGGCAACGTGCTTCATAAAATATGGAAGGTGAGCGTTCTGGTATCTCTGTCATAACGTCATTACGCCACGGACAAATGGATCTTTCTCCCACAGTCTGGGAATCACACATTGACGTCCTCGTTATCCTAGTAAGAACTTTGTGGAGCGAGTGTTTTTCAGAAGCTTTTGTGGAGGTAGGTTTTATAGTTGATGCTCCCTTGTGATAAGAGTATGTTGTAGTATTTGGTCTAGTCGTAGTAACGTCGGTCAAGACGGGATGCTTTTGGTGTTGACCTGAGGATCTGCTATTATTTGATATAGCTGTCAGGTAATCTGTCACGGTAACGGGTGTCACTTCCACATTGACCATCATTAGAAATGGCAATAGCATTTCAAGGACCCTTCCAATCAAAATGCGCTGCAAATATAAAGTACGAAATAAAATATAAAATTATTGTATGTACAAATAAACTGTATATTTAAAACCTAAATACCTTCGTTACGTCATAATCAAGGGCAATGAACATAAATCGAGTTAGTTAATTTTCAAATTGTGATAAGGCAGGAGATTTAGGTAAACTTGATTATCAACCACCACCAGTTTCGGGACCTTTTTCCACACAACGTTTAGATCTGATAAAGAAAAAAAATCATAGGTTCCTTTGGGAATATATTATTAACGTTTCCAATTTAGAGAAACAATTGCCATTAACTGTGACGTCACTATGTAAGTTGACTTCGCAAAGCATTGCTACTTGACGTCATGATCAGAAGATTGACCAATGAAATAACGTCCAGAGTATTACCCACTAGTGTGTAGCAAAAAAATGTTTACCAACTCCTAGCAGGTTCATCCAAAAAGTCAGGAATGAGGAAGCATTTAGTGGTTGTGGGAGAAATGACATTATGGCATTTTGAGTTTGCGTCAGATTCAACGAACACAATACCATAAAGTCAACGCTGGGGACAATGGTCGTCATACTTATTTGGCGAAAACGTTATATTTGTATACATACTTGGTAAAGTTATAAAAAGGATCTTCATTTATCAATATTATTAAACCGGTTATTTTATAAATACACTCATACATCTTGTGCAAAGTAAAAGCTACACCTACGTATGTTTCTTGAATTCAAAACTTACCATGTTGCTACTGTACTGTTGGTTCTTTTTGTCATACGTTACTTCATGGGAGTATTTATATTGAAAAGTTAGCGCAAAACAAAGAACAAAATAATCCCCTACAGTTTACGAATTTTACTATTGGGTAGTATTAATAGGTACGATTTCCCCTGTGTTTTTTGGCCGTGAGTTCTGTATATGATTTTCCTCGATCTCTGATAAAAACATATCTTGCTCTTCGTTTTCTCACTGAGCAGGTTATAATCGTTCATCATATCAACCTCCCCAGCTGAGAGCTATCTACATGTAACAGTATCATTGGAGGAAAAAAGATACAACTCGCTACAACCACACAATGATGTCTGATAATATAACAACCGAACTCAGACAATACAAATTGTAAGCATGCATTTGATAATGATATATATTATACACAAGTAATTACCCAAGTGTTAACGAGTGAGATATTAAGAACAAAAAAAGTTTATTACAGGGTGTTTTCCCGCAGCATAAAACACACGCATTTCCAAGCATATATCTGGTCTTTGTTTAATTATGTGTTATGCTATATACAGATCAGTATCTCATTTGAAAACCGTATAACGGGTTCATTTGGGTTATTAACGCAGGCTTAAATTTTGCGATTTTGACCCAAAATAAGAAAATTGAATTTACACGAATTATATTTTAACGATCTACACATGTGGGGGAACTAATTTTTCATACAAACACGATTCATTCGACATATAAAGTGCCATAACGTCATATGAATTCTCTTTATTACAGCATATTGAGCAACATCAAGTCAGTTTATCTTATGTTAAATGAGTTTCCATTTCATATGATATTGATGAATTTTTCAATTTAGCGAACCTCTGGCGAACTGAAATGAAAAATTCGTGACGAGTTTTATACATTTCATATGAAATGAAAACGAGTGTAAGATCCTTTTTATCAAGTAATCAAGATTTAAGGCTTTAATCGAGTGAAACGACAATTTTCATGCAACTTCGAAATGTAAAAAGCTGCCATTTTGACGGATCCAGAGACCTATCCGGGGGTGGGTGGGTCCAAATTTTTCAGTTGGAGAGGATGTTCCAAGTGTGTGTGTGTGTGTGTGTGTGTGTGT